>NC_142936.1:27949178-27954178 GCF_046866305.1 Octopus bimaculoides | reverse complement strand
GTTGTCAAGTAATGGTGAGGGGATGAACAAAGACACAAACATATACACACATACATACATATACATATATATATATATATATATATATATATATATATATATATATATATATATATATATATATATATATATATATATATATATATATATATATATATATAAATAATGATAAAGGCGGTGAGCTGGCAGAAACGTTAGCAGGCGGGGCGAAATGCTTAGTAGTATTTCATCTGTCACACGAGCAACGGCTGCAGCAGCAGAACAGCGCGCGACTGCCGAAGCCGGGCGCAACGGCCAGAGGCGCTCGGCCGCAGTATGACGCGAGAGAGGAAGGAAGGGAGACTGAGAGAGAGATGCAGGGTCGTGGATCCACAAAGCGTGCAGCACCGTCTGAGTTCAAATTCCGTCGAGGATGACTTTCATCCTTTCGGGGACGATAAATTAAGTACCAGTTGCGTTCTGGGGTCGATGTAATCGACTGGCCCCTCCTCTAAAATTTCGGGCCTTGAGCCTAGAGTAGAAAAGAATATATATATATATATATATATATATATATATATATATTGATGAGACGGGCTGCTTTCAGTTTCCCTCTACAAAATCCACTCGCAAAGCTTTAGTCGGCTCGAGGCTATAGTAGATTACACTTACCCAAGGCACCACGCAGTGAGACTGAATCCGGAACCATGTGGTTGTTAAGCAAGCTACTTACCACACATCCATGCCTGCGTATATATATATATATGTATGTGTGTGTGTGTGTGTGTGTGTGTGTGTGCGTGTATGTTTGTTAGCATATATATATATATATATATATATATATATATATATATATATGTATATATATATATATATGTACACACACATACATAGATCTATATGTTTGTGCGTGTTTATTGATTTTTTAAAAGTAGTCTGTTGCATGAGACGTGACAGGCGAAATCCTAGATCATGAAATGTTTGGAAAACTGCTACGCAACTGGAACCGTTCAAGGACAGACCAGTGTACACAAGAACGCTCCGGGTTATGCGCAAGAAGATCGAGAAGGTATACATAGATTGTGCACGCACGCATACACACACAAGTAGTCACACACACACAGACACACACACACACAGACACACACACACACAAACACACACACATACACACACAGACACACACATACACACACACAGACACACATACGCACACACATGAATATATATCGATAGACAACACACACATTCGCAAAAGTAATATATTTGTCTCAGTACATCTGTATTTGTATGTGCGTATGTTTGGAGTATTGACATCTATTTGTAGGAAATTCCTCTATATATGAATAGATGTCTATCTATCTATCTATCTATCTATCTATCTATCTATCTATCTATCTATCTATCTATTTATCTATCTGTGTCTGTGTGAGAGAGAGTGCGTGTGTGTAATGACATGCATGTGTGTGTGCCTATGTGTGTAGCTACCTTTTACTCAATACACTATCGCTCAGTAGCTCACATCTTACATATTGTATTACTCCATCGACGCCTCTAACGTAAGGAAATAGCAGAGCCTCACGCTGTCCATTACGACTAACACAACATAAAGAATTGAAACACAATATGTTAAACGAGATGGTGTATTTTGCCGGAGGTGAGTATCAACGGCTGTAACTTCTGTATCAATATCTAACAATATTTTCATCAAGTAAATTGTCGAGTATGTGGAGCGCCTACAGGAATTCTACATGTTGCTCGGCATAGTGGAAATAGCATCCGAATATCACTTCAATTACAAAGTGCGTTCTTAAATGATATATCAGATAATAGTTGCTGATATGCTATTATAGAGGGAAGCCAGTGTGAAGAATACTTTTCATACTTGTTTCACTTAATCTTTAGTACTGATCTGGAAATAAGCAAGAACAATCATTTTCGATCCAATGTCATAACCTCTGTTTCTCTCTCTCTCTCTCTCTCTCTCTCTCTCTCTCTCTCTCTGTATATATATATATATATATATATATATATATATATATATATATATATATATATATATATATATATATATATAAACAAGTGCTTGGTAGAAATTATTAATTATTAATTTATTAATAAATTAAAAATTCTTTACCCTTTTATTTGTAATAAATATATATATATATATATATATATATATATATATATATATATATATATATATATATATATATAGGGAGAATTCACAAAAGAAAACAAAAGACGAAGACAGGTGTTGCAGACAACAAACGGATGTGAGGCGAGTTGAGCCCATGTAGTGCAAAGGAGCGAAGAGAGAAGATTAATCCCTATTTACGGCAAAGACGGGAGATCCGGATGGCCCCTGTGCAAGGAAGATCTGAACACAGGTATTGCAAAAAGTGACCGGTAGAACGGAAATGGCGCGCGACCGGGGCGTCATTGATGCGCCGTATGTCTCGAAGGTGTTCCGCAAAATGATCACCAAAGCGGCGTCCTGTTTGCCCGATGTATACAGTAGGGCAGAGAGAGTAGGAGATGCAGTAGACGACATTGCTGGAAGTGCAGTTGAAGGGGTTGATACATATATATATATATATATATATATATATATATATATATATATATATATATATATATATATATGCATGTATGTATAGGTATATACACACACACCTATATACGGGCAAAATTGACTGTGTGCGTGTTAAGAAGCTTGCTACCCAACCGGGTCCAGTCCCAATGTGTGGCACCTTGGCCAAGTATCTTCAACTATAGCCTTGATTTGACCAAAATACTTCTGAGTGGATATGGTAGACAGAAACTGGAAAAAGCCAGTCGTGCATACAAACATACATACATTCACACACATTTACACACACACATACACATGCACGTACACATACATACATATACATATATATATATATATATGTATATATATATATATGCGTGTGTGTGTATGTGTGTGTGTGTGTGTGTGTGTGTGTGTGTGTGTGTGTGTGTGTGTACATACGTACATTTATACACATATACAGTTTGCGATGGGTAAATTGTCACCATCTATATTCTTAATTCCGCGCATGCACATCAATTCTTTTTGATTTTGTCGATTGCACAATATAGTAGGGTCTGTTAGGCACCGTCCGTGAGAAAAACAGCACTATGATGCAAATCAATTTGTCAAAAATTTTGGAAATGATATGCTGTACTGCTTAGTATTCGCGCCCGAAGCTCGAATACGAACATTTCAGAGTGTTTAGGTGACAAACTCAGGACAGTGCGTAGGATTGGGATGCATAAAAATCAATCATCCAGTCAACATCATGATGTTTGTAGTGATCAAATTTTGCCTAAACCATCCAGAATGTTCGACAGATCTTTGGCGATAATGCTATGCCCAAAATGAAATCAAAGAGTTTTACAACTGCTTCAGATCTCAGTGGCGAGCGGAGCACGATCAGGCGGGTCACTCACAAGCCAAAACCAGGAGCCGATTGGGAAGGTACAACGAATAGTCATGGAAGACCTTCTTGTAAAAATCAAGAAATTGCTCAGGAAGTGGAGAAAATCACAGAATCAATGCATTCCATTTTAATGGGTGATTTGTGCACGCGGAGAATATCATCAAAATTCGTATCAAGGTGTGAATTTTCTAGCAGTGCAACAAAAGCAAATCCGCATGGAAATCACTCAGGACATGCTGGAATGTGCAAACAAGTCCCCAAGCTTTATGGAGTCCCTCATCAAAAGCGATGAGGTGTGGACTTATGATCTCTCCTTGATACATTCGGTCATTTTGCTTGAAACGTACTATACGTCTGTGCTCTATGTCTAATAGCCGGGAACTGATGCGGTCTACCGGTGCGAAAATCTCACGTGCGATGAAAGATGGGTGGTTACACCCACCCACCCAAAGAATTTTGCCCACGCAACATTAGTGTTGGCGGAAAAACTTAAAGTCGGATACTTGTTGAATGCACCTCCATTACATATGACCGTGTGCATGTGTAATTGTTTGTTTATTTGTGTGTGCGCATGCATGTTTGTGTGCGTGTGTGTTTTTGTGCGAGCGTGTGTATGTGTGTGAGAGAGAGAGAGATAGAGAGAGAGAGAGGGAGAGAGGGAGAGAATAAGTGCGTGTTAATGAGAAGGCTTGTGAACAGGTGGTTAGTGCACAGATGTCACTGCCGAAAGGCTGTCAGTTCCATTCCTTGACAGGTTGGTGCGTGGTCTCCTTGACCAAGGTACTTTATTTCGTGTTGTGCATGGACTATAACTTCTTGAAACTGCGAGTGTGCATGCGCCATACAACATACGCGAGGGCGTTTACGGATCCATATACATTAATGATTCTATATAATACAGTTTTCGCTGTACTGCGCGTTCGTTTCTTTTTTGCATCTGTTATTTATTATTGATATATAAATAAAGCTATATCTTTTAATTCGCTGCTTCTCTTGATACGAACTGAGAAGACACATTGTGGAACTGTTATTTGAACGAGTTATATCTATTTACCACCCAAGTTGACACATCTTCAGCACCAGATGCTCCCTACTTTTTTTTAAGTGTTGGTCCCTGCGTAGATGGAAGCGGTGGAGCTTAATTTTCTTGAAGTCTTCATCAAAATCTGGCTAGTTGTGGATTAGGTGGGGGAAAACTCCGAGATTTAAACAAATGCTGTAATTCTTCGTCTACACGCTACCTCATGCAACGTATAAAAGAATTTATTTTATTAATACACACACACACACACACACACACACACACACACACACACACACACACACACACACACACACACATACACACACACACACACATACACACACAAACACACACACACATATATATATATATATATATATATATATATATATATATATATATATATATATATATATATATATATATATATATATATATATATATATATATATATATATATATATATATATATATGGGCTTCTTTCAGTCTCAGGTCTACCACATGCATTCTGAAGCTTTTGGTCGGCCCG
>NC_142936.1:27921678-27939178 GCF_046866305.1 Octopus bimaculoides | reverse complement strand
ATCATCTGTTAGCTGAAAGGATATCTCAGTCTTTACGCTCTTAAATGATATCATTTGTTCGAATGATGATGAAAGCAACTTATTTTCATGAGTATTATCTAGGTACTGCGTTCGGCGGAAATATATTTACTAAGCCGAATTTTTATGATTTTCCTTATTTCCACTTAATGCTTTTCGGAAAATATTAATATAATCTTGCACATGAGGTTCTTTTCTATTATTAACAATATCTTGTTTCCCGAATTCTGTATGCATGATAGATATGAATGTATAAAAGTACTTTTAGGATTTATGGGTTTCCAACCATAAGTTTATAATCAACCTTACTTTCTAACTAGATCTTTTAAAATCCGCTGAATTTTGATAAAACGTATGGCTTAATCACTGATTAGAACACTAATTCGACTTCGCTGATTTGTAGTACTTGTTGACTTGAGTTATTTTATGGCTCTATAACCACTCACTTCTCTTTAATCCTACTGTCTGGTATATGACCTAAAATACCGTCTACTTATACAGATTTAAGATTTCACCATTGATGATGTCAAATCGCTTAGAATGAAAATATTCCTATATTTAGAGATAAGACTCCGATAATATGGATCAGGATAAAATGTCAAAGACATGTGATAGTTATGAAAACTTATTAAAATATAAATTAAAAAGAAAGAGAGAAACTGCATATAGAATGAGAAAAGTAATTGGAAGAGAAACTGTAATTCGATCCTTTTCGATCGAATAATTACAAAGAGGAAAATGTAAAGAATGCTTGCAGGAATATTGCTTTTACATTGTAAATTGAGCTGATACCGTAAGATTGACTTACTTTAAATGAGCGAAAGCGAACTTCAGAAAAGCGCAATACAATAAAGATATATGTATCTGAATGGTATATGTATCTTGCCGAACACAATAGAGAATCTATCTATCTATCTGTTTGTCTGTCTGTCTTCCTGGCTGTCAGTTTATCTATCTATCTATTTATCTATCTATCTTTCTATCTATCTGTACATACACACATACATATATGTGTATATATATATATATATATATATATATATATATATATATATATAAACAAATAGTAAATGAGTATATGCATATATACGTACAGGTATGTGCATACCGACATCCACCTGTATGTATAGGTGCATATCTGGGTACAGGACATTGCAAACAAACGTAGACGAGAACACACGAGCCACATAGAGAACATTCTCCTTCATCAGCCACCCACGTTTTAACACCGGCGTTTCGACGAGCTTGGGCAGGAGGCATCGCTAAAACGGCTCGTCCCATGGATCGCAGATTAAATTTGTATACGCAAATTAAATCTAGCAATGGAGGAATGTAGTGGCGGACAAAAAACAAGACAGGAAAACATAGAAAAGGCTTTACGGCCAGACGAGAAAAATTATATATATATATATATATATATATATATATATATATATATATATATATGTATATATACATACATACATACATACATACATATATATATATATATATATATATATATATATATATATATATATATATATATATATATATATATGTATATATATATATATATATATGTATATATACATACATACATACATACATACATACACACACACATATATATATATATATGTATATATATATATATATATATATATATATATATATATATATATATATATAACATACATACATATGTGTAAGAGGCATACATGAAAGTCGTTCAATGATTCTTTCCTGTCAGTGGATTAAAATGACGTTTTCGGTGACGGAAGGCAGCATTTGAATTTGCAGTCATTCTACTGTTACTAACGACAGTTTTCTCCAACATATTTTTTTTATATCGATTTCTTTCTTACAAATACTCGTAGGCGGTGTTATGTCAAAACCTTAGAGTGCCTAACTATATATATTTTCATTTTAAGTTCAATACACATCTGCGTATATTCGTAGTTTAAATTACAAGTAACATACAGTTACAAACTAATTGATATCATGCTGTTAATTTAATTTTTTTTAGGAATGAGAATCACCAAAATGGAAGAATTGGTAGTGTGAGAGAATAAATGTATTTATAATATCTTTCTTCTCTATGTCATTAACGCATATAGTTTTCTTTGAGGTTCGTGTTGTAGGCACAAAGCACGAGTAGAAATTATTTAATCTTTTATATCCATCGATAATAACGTCAATCACCGCTCGAAAATTCAGTATCGTTATTAAAAATTTAGCTTGAGAGAGATCCAGTAAAATATAGTTCTTGTTGCAAGGAAATATTAATTGTTTTCAAGCCACACTTGTGGCGTTTCCTTCTCAAAGTTATCAAAAGTACGCTGTCTGATAAACACACACACGCGCTGCATACACACTCACTCACATATATACACACACACATCATACACATATATAGGCACACATAGGTTGTGGGTGCGTAGGTATAAAATTTTAATTCTGCTTAAATATTAAACTGCAGTAGTAAAGCGTTAAATACTAACAAGTTTAGGTGAAAAGCTGACTGGGGTAATCAACAGCACAGTTATTATAATTTGGTTAAGTAACCCATGCTTTCCATACGGTATGTTCCCTGTTTATACAAAAATGCCATCTGTTTTCTCTTTCTACCCTAATAATTGCATGCATCTAGATTGTGAATCCAAATCACGCTGCCATGTAAGCTTTCATTCACAGAATATGCAAAGAGTACTGGCATAAATTAAGATTTCTGAATATCGCTTGTTCAACATCAGTTAATGAGGTGAATAGTCTCAAAACGTCTAGATTTCCTGAGTGACATATCAGACTCTACCAAACGCATGAGAATGCGTTTGATAGCTTGACGTGATGCTCTAATAAAGTATGTCAACACGTCGAAAAAACTGACTCTTACTGTCCAACAACTCAACGTCAAATCATACAGCAGTTCTGGCACAGGTTACCATCGGAGAGTATTTCCATATCATTGTAGGTGTTGTTCCTTATCCCTTTTCTCCACTCTCTTCAGTAGATTCTAGGAGACGTATATGAGCGGCATCTAGCGATGTTAAGAAGACCATGTGGACTTGGCAGTAGTGAAAGGAAAAACATCGTATGTGTAAAATATGCTGTTGCCATTGGTGGATCGGTAATAAGGCAAGACAAATTAGTTGGCTTAGTGAGCCACATTCATACACAATCTTTTTTGTCTTTGATGCTGAAGGTTTTTCTCACAGAGAGCGCAGATGATTAAGATCAGCTAAGTAGTGCTTCTGTCTTTATGGAAACTTGTTTGTTAATCAAGTTGGCGCAGGCCTAACACTCTGAAGACAACAATTTGGTCTTGGACTGTATTTTGTATGAGATTCTCTTTATAAATATAACTTATCCATTACTATCGAGATCTCTGCTTTGCTACATATAAATATATCTAAAATAATTAATGTTTGCTTGAAGTTATCAAGGTTTTGAGGAAGAATTCTTGATACACTAACAATATTTGAAGAAATAGTGAATATAGAGACAAATCTGGTGTGGCAAGCCTCTACACAAACATTCCCCATGGATTAGGAGGAAAAGCAATAGGATATTGGATACACAAGTATCCACAGAATTCAAAAGATATTTTCAGAACGGTTACGAATGCTGCTAAAAAAAAACTTCTTTGATAATCAATATTACCTGCAAATGAAAGGGACAAACAATAAGCACAATAACTGCAGGCATGTGGCCGACACTGGTTTTAGGATTTTTTGAAAGAAAAAAAAAAACGGGTTCGTTCTCGGATTACTTTAAGAAAAAGAAAACTGGGAAATATTCCTGGATGATTGTTTCATATGTTGGAACAGAGGTAAAGACAGCCTCACATGATTCCTTAAATTAATAAATAAAATTCACAAGTCCATCCAGTTGACTATGGAAATGAACAAGAAGGAATATTCTTTTTTGATACTCAATATCAAGGATATTAGCAGGCACCAACATTTAGCTTTTTGTCATCCGACCCATTTTAAAACGATTACCCCATATAATATGCCAAGGCATATATGTTCAATAGTTAAAGATACAAATATGCGAGAGAGACAATATTTCGGAAACAAAAATAATACCAAAACATTGTAAATTATACCATAAAGAGGCCCATATACATTTACCTACATAAATGTGTATACACAAACACACGCACACACGGGGTATGATTACCTACTACGTATATTTCCTATACGTAGGGGATGTTTCATTTATGAAAATGTACTCCTGTATTGGTCTGAGGGTTGTGTCCCTTGGATGCTTGGATAAAATGCAGATGTCAAGTTGACCCAAGTTACCTCCATGTTGGTCATTGGACACAAATACAGGAGTACGTCCTTATAAATGAAACATCCCTAGTACTAAATAGGAAATATACATAGTAGGTAATCATATACCCCCGTACCCACAGTTTATATACAGGTACAATAGTTAGTGGGCTGTTATGTTGATGTATATATGTGTACGTGTGTGTGGATGTATGTATATGCACATGTATGTCGTTAAATGTACATAAATATAAAACAGTTAGACATACAGATAGATAGGTAAATAGGTAATATCAAGGGATAAGCATACATATGCACATATACGCAAATGACGACTGAAGCTCATGACCATATACACACACACTTCATGTCATAGAAAGACACATATGAAGGCACACATCCACACATATGCAGATACACATCCATACATACAGACACAGTACATAGTCACAAAACCCCATGCACACACACGTACACAGACTCAGACATGCATACACAAGGAGTCAGAGGTACACACACACACACACACACACACACACACACACACACACACACACATACACACACACATACACACACGTGCAAATACAAACACACACAAACACACACTGACACGAACCCACGAACACAAACATAAACACATGAATATGCAGAATATATACATTCAAACGAACACACATACATACATATATACATATGTACTCCCACACATACACACACTTACATGTATGCATACACACATACATACATGCATACACACATACATACATGTGTATGTGCACACACACTGACCGATACACATGCGCACAAACAAACAAAAAGAACACAATTCAGATAACGGACAGAGTCAATGACTATTGAAAAGGTTGCAAGACGCAACGAAAATTAAAAAAATATATATAAGTAAATGAGTAGAAACTTTACCGGTGAGTGTGTTAAATCATAAGGTATTAAAATGGAATGGCTCTACCCAGAGACAACAAAATATGCTTCAGCACACGAACTCACATAAAGAATCTTGCAAACCAAATCCAAAAACGAAATAAAATAAGCTTTGGTCAAGCTAGCAAGACGTTGGGAAACACCGTGTTCTGCTGTCTAAAAATCAAAATAGCTACCCGACAGCTCCACGTCATTAAAACATGCATCTCCCCCAAGCTATACATGAAATCTGTCAATTTGGCTGTCAAGCGGCTGGGACTCACAGAACGTGAAGCAAGAAAACTAAGACACACGATGTTACGAAACATCAAAAATGAAATATACACAGAAATCTATCAGTACCAGAAGCGAAAGAGAGTCCTATTGCATGAACTAAAAAACACCACTGCACCACACAAAAGAGACAGATTCATGACAAACATCCAAGAAGAAAGCCGCCGAGTAAACCATACCTGTAATAAAACTCTTCAACAATAAACTCAAGTGGGTGAAACAGCATCGACAACAGTCCTAGCATGGTAAGAGTCAATGAAAATACCCAGACAATATAGACGGTATTGTCAGCACCACCCACATGAATACCAACAGCAACACCAACCACAACGATGATAACAGCAACAATGGGCACAACACAAGAACTACCACCACCACCACCGCTAGAAACAAAACTGCCAGCAACTATATAATCAACAACCATAACGATAATAACAGTCTGCACTCTGCCTTCTCTAACCCTAACAACAAATCTTATGACACGACGCGGATCTACCCCTCAGATTTACCCTTCAACAAAAGTGTTTATCCCTCCCCAGATTGACAGTGAAATAGAAGCAAAGATCTGCTCAGCTAGAAATAGACTCCAATACATCTTACACCGGTTCAACAGAACCGCTAAAAAGCAAAATGAGGAGGGGCCCCATCAACCCAGTTCATCTGTTGCCATAGGCTTTCAAAAGCTGAAAATAGCGAATTAGGAACAGGGAATTAGTGCGCCTCCCAACAGATGATTCTGGCAGACTGTCAATAGACAGCCCACAGAACTATGTCCAGTCCATGCAACAACACATTAGTAGCATGAGAAAAGTTGCACCACAGGAACATGAAAGAGTAGAAAAACGCCTCAATGCACACATGGAAATGTGGTGCAACATACTCCAACCTAAGAAACGGACTGCACACAATTTTCAGGCATCCAACAGTGATGTTACTACTCTATACAGGTTAGGCAATTCCATAATCCCTACATAAATCCTGTTATGGGGTCCCCGACCCGACCAGTTTGCGGAGTGAATATCTCCACCAATTAGAGACTGTCCTACTTCCTCTCACAGGTATTACGACCTCTCATAGAAACGTCCCCAGATGTCTCTGTGAGCACGGAGGATCTCCTCAGTAAAATGAGTACTTGCAACCACTCCAACGACCTCACACGTTGTGTAGTGAGTATTACGGATGTAATTTCACTCTCCCCATGTATTGACATAGATTTGCCGTAGTGAAATGCATTGAGATAACCTGTGAGAATGAAGTAGACTTCCGTGAAGTCAACACGAGGGAACTGGTCCTCCTCCTTAGACTAAGCTTCAACAGTGACTATTTAGACGACCATGACCTCAGTAGATACTGCCCCACCAGGTCACAGAGGGGAGGAGAAGACAACACACAATCTCCTCAGCAGTGAAAAAAAAAAACACCGCAGGGCGCTGGGGTGGTTGGACCATACCCCCCCCCCCCCCCCCAAGATCCTGACAACAACGATACTTGCAAGTTCAAAGTGCAGCCATTGGTGTCGGTGTAACTGGAGATGCGGCCGGTCTCTTCCTGACCTGGTGGGACAGAAAACTTAAGCAATCCTTAGCAGAACAATCCACAACTCTTTTACTTTACAGTGAGTATGTAGACGACATTAATGTCCTAGTTAAACCCAACTCTAGTAAAGGTAATGTAGAAACTGAGAGGAACATAATGGAGAGCATCCAGCAAGTAGCTAAGTCCATCCACCAAAGTATCAAGGTAACTATAGATTATCACATTAGGCACCCCAACAATAGACTCACATTCCTTGATGCTGAACTTTGGTTAGAGGCTATGAACAGCAGAGTGCAGCTCATCCACTCCTGTTACATGAAAACCATAGCCTCGGGATATGTTGTTCACAAGAACTCAGCATTAACACACAAAATGAAAATTAACATACTGATAGTAGACTTAATAAACAACGCGTCCCCAATATGCAAAACCTACGAAACGTAGAAACATGTACAGAACTTCATGCTGCGCATGCAATTCTCTGGATATAATAAGAAAGATAGGATTCAAGTATACAGGGTGCTACAAAGAAGTTAGATAAAATTTTATGTAAAGGAACCAGTGGTACCCGCCCTAGATATAGAAGCAAAGACTGGAATAGAATACAAAGAGCGTGTGACAAAGCAAACAGGGTGAACACGTGGTATAAAACCGACAAATATCAAAGAGTGATATTTGTAGAGGCTACAGCCCATGGAGAACTAGCCCGTAGATTTAGGAAAGTTCTGAAGGATACCAAACTCAACGTTAAAATTATTGAAACGCCAGGGAACTGCATCAGATCACAACTTTGTAGGATGTATCTCTTTGAGAATACCACATGCACCAATGATAACTGCATGGTATGTAGAATTAACCCTGACATGAACTATAGAACTAGAAATGTAGTCTACAGCATAAGATGCATAGAAATTGCTAGTAAAGATATGAACATGACACATATACACACTTCACTTCAAACAAGGACACATATGGAGACACACATCGACGCATATGGTGATACACATCCATATATACAGACACAGTAGATAATCACAAAAACTCATACACACATATACAGACACAAACAGACTATGACATTCATACACAAAGAGATAGAGACACACAAACATATAACACACATATGCAAACACACTCACACACATACAAACACTCAAACACAAACACACGAGACACAAACACAAACACATTAATATGCAAAATACATACAAACGTACACACATACATATATACATATGCACACACATACATACAAGCACACACATGCATGCATACATACTTATATGCATACATGTGTATGCGCACACTCACTGACCCACATACATGCGCACAAACAAACAAAAAGAATGCAGTTCGGATAACAGTGTCAACGACTATTGAAAAGGTTGTAAGACGCAACGAAAATTTTAGAAAAATAAACGAGTAAATGAGTGAAAACATTACCGGTGAACGTATTAAATCATAAGGTACTACAAGAGAATGACTCTCCCCAGACGAAATAGTATATACACACATGCATAGATACATACATAAATACATACATACATACATACATACATACATACATACATGGATTGAATCAGTCTTTAGGGTTGCATCATGGTTACACCGATATAATGTAGGATAAATATAATTATAAAAATAATTCTAGGATGGAATTTATAACAATTTAATACATCGTTAAGCGCGTTTCCACAAATCTCATGACTTTAATATCAGAATCAGTATCATTGGAATTGTTTCAGTATAGTCCGTAACATCAGTGGGCATCCGGTTGATCGTCATCATTGATTCATTTCATCAAGCGAGACTGCATTAGTGGATGAATCATGGAGGGATGTTTATATATCATGTGATTTGTGGGAAAGCGCGTAGCGATTATTAAATATTTATAATCTCATTCTAGAATTCTTGTTGCATATATATATATATATTTATATGTGTGTGTGTGTGTGTGTGTGCGCGCGCGCGTGTGCGTGTGCTTGTGTGTGTGTGTGTGACTGTGTGTGTGTGTGCGCGCTGGGGTTTATATATATGCATATGTGTATATATATATATATATATATATATATATATATATATATATATATGTATGTTGTTGTACTTGGGGATGGTCATATTGCCAGTTTAGCCAATAAAAACACACGCACTGTATATTTGGTGTTAATTTGCTTCATCTTTATATTACATTAATCTTAATCTTATTTCGGCCAGAGTTCTTTCGTCACACTTCTGTGACCTCATCAGTGGTCCTTTGTTTCCTTCTTTCTTATGTGTGTCTCACCTTGCTAACTATCAGCCATTATATATATATATATATATATATACATATATAAGAAATTTAAAAAAAAAGAAAATACACACACTTTACATAATTCTAATATAATTTTTAAAATATCGACCGGTTTCGCTTTCGCTATTCATGATATTATGGTTTACTTATTTGAATATGTATTTTCTTAAGAAGAAATTTTTGTCCATGTTGTGTGTGATGGTATTTACGAGTGAATGGCTTCACAAGTAGAAGAATAAGGGAAGGTAATTGGGTATCGCTATTATGGTTGTTGTTGTTGTTGGGAAGGGAGATAACTGTTCAGCGTTCGGTAAGGTGAGTGGAATATATATGTGTACACATACACTCAAAGGTGCTGTAATCGTGAATTGAAATATGTAAAGCGATAAAAGTATTTATGCGTGCATATTAAAATGTGTTCTGTATATTTCAATGAAAAAGTTTCTTTATTTAAACGTTCGTGTGGAGAGATTGTGTCTTTCCACTGGTAGAAGGGGAAGACTGTGAAATTTGGTTTGATGTTATCTGCACATTTTTCTATATGTTCACTGAGAGGAATTTGACTGTACTGCGGGAAACGGATTTCTCTTTATGTAGAGTGGTTCTCCTTCTCAAGGTCATATTCGTCTGCCCAATATAGTTATGTCCACAACCCGAGTAGGTTATTACATAAATTAGGTTCTCAGAGGCAGAAGTGAAACTAGTTTTAATTGTGAACCTCTGTCCTTGTTTGAAAAGGAAATCCGAGCCTTCAAGTAAGTTGGGGCAGGTTCTACATTTTGAGCGTCCACATTTTTTAACTGTTCGTTTCGTGGTTGTTTTGTAGAGCTTTGCATTTGTTAGTACTCTCTTTAGCGATTTGTGTTGCCTTTTGCATTTGATGAGTTTCAGCGTTTTCAGTATGTCGTTCATTTTGGGATCTCTAGTTAGTAGAGGTAGATTTTGCACAATAGTACATGTATATATATATATATATATATATATATATATATATATATATATATTTACACAATATTAGCACGATGATAAGTGTTTTATGTAAGGTTCAGTATCAGTTATACTTACAGTTTGATCATATATGGAAAAGCATGTCCCCAGAAACTGATAGGCGTATGAGACGAAAGTATAGTGGGTTTCACTAAAATCACCCAAATAGTTCCTGGCTCAGTTAACTAGAGTGATGATATTACATTTGAAGGTCCTCTGAATATTCTCACTCGCAATTGCTCTCACTCTCTCTTCGGCGGCTGACAGCAGATACGTCCATAAGAACCATTTGATAACGAAGAGAACTCCTTATCCAGGTTGTCATGCCTACTCCATTAATGATCTATTGTCTAGAGTGAAAAACAATGTTGGATCAATTGTTTTCAATCTTGTATTAAATAATTTAGCAAATTTCTATGTATCCCATCAGTATATGCGCTAGTATATTTCGGCATGATAACAGAATCATATTAAATTGTTTAATCGGACTCCAACGGCCATATTCATGTTTCTATATTTCTATTTTCTCATTATTATATTACTCAAGAAAGTTATTAGAGAGTTAAAGTATTAGTAGCGCGGGTATCCGTGTACTAAGAACTTGTTTGGTTAGAAAAACAGAGAAATGCCAATACGGGTTACGTGACTTGGGTTCTGATGTTGTATTTTATGGAATAAAATGATAACAGCAGACCATTTCTTATTACGTAGTCAATGAAGATGTATTCAAAACATTACCAGACGTTATAAGTACTTAAGCTAATACTTGATATGGAAAGTTTGAAGATGGTTCCTGTTCGATGTTAAGCAGAAAAGAATACGTTTTATTATAAGCACTTGCAAAATTCATGTGTTTTAACACATGAAAGCATGAAAGCTTGATCTGCTAAAGTCAAGCAAGCGGCTGATCTGCTTGAAATAACAACCATATTCATTTCAATGCGATTAAACTCTCTTGTATCAAGACATCGTCTGTTTCTTGGAGGATTCCACTTCATATGTCAGTGTTGCAGGTGAGAATGTAGAAGTCATTGACCGCTTCACCTATTTCAGTAGTGAGATTAAAAGCAGGATTAGCCGTGTGTCTGATGTCCTAAACAGACTTGGACGAGCTGCTACAATTTGTTTGACTCATTGGACAGGGGTGTTTGGCACTGCCGTTATCTGTCTTAGAGGACAACATTCTCAGATCTTTTGATCTATGGCCTCCCTTCCCTTAGGTGTCACATAAATCTCCTTTGGTGCCAAGACACTTTGCAAGATTATAGGTTGCAACTAGTCGTATTTCGTATCCAAACAACGACTATACTCAGAAACTGGGATGCGTCCTGTTACATGATCCAGTAAAGTGAGTTCAGACTGTTTTGTCATGTTGCTCGATATTCCGAGTTATACACTACTTACAACGTTTCCTTCACTGAGATTCCAACTGGGTGGACGGCTCGTGTTGATCGATCACAGCAGATGAGGAAGGTATCTCTCAGAGATGGGGACTAAGTCGGGCTCTACTCGACGGGACGCCCAGAATATGCCGACATATGGTAAATACAGCAACGCGCATGACCCCGTACCTTACCGTTGGGTGTCATTAGCAGAATTGCCTCTGTCTGATGATAGCTTCCTACCTTCCCTCCAGCAGTTATGAAATGCCTTGAAAAGGTCATGAACGCCGTGCCTCCCTTCTGATTAGTCATGAAAAATACGAAATAAAACATATTACGATATAGTATTAATTACGCCTCCACTAACCTTACATGTACTTGAACGCTGTACGGTTATGTAAGTGTTACTGTATAATACAAAGCTGGAAATGCGAAAGAGAATTCGTCTAATACAAATACTTACATTCAAATCTGTACCCAATATTACTTATGTAATATTCGATGAGCAACTGTAAATATCAAATATCATATAGAGAGAGACTTAATATACTATGAAGTATGTCATTTTATCAATACTGATAATAATTTCGTATAACTATGAAGATGTTTGGTGTCCGCTCACATAACCAGAATATATTGGGAACTCAATCAAAATTTTGCTTCAGATCAAAAATTCTCACTCATTATTAAATTTCTAAATTCACTGCTTCTATTTTTCAATATTCCGTGTAGATCTGGAAATTATTTTAATTGTAATACTAATGATGTAACTGTTTGATGTGACAGTCATGTTAAGAGAGTAATGATATAACATCACTGTAGTGATGTAATTATACTGATATCGCTCTAGTGACGTGGATTTTCCTAAAGTAATATCCTCATATATGGATATGACTATAAAGAGTGCACAGTAATGATGTGAATATACTGATCTGCTTTCAGGGATAAGATTGACGCAGTATGACACGAAAACGGACTGTTGTAGACATTGAAATAAGATGTAACAGTAACAGAGTGTTCATTGATATATGTATACCGATGGCTCTATAACAATATAGATATAATGGTGTGTTTATAGCCATTTCTTTGTGCAATATCAGTAAAAAGAGGGAAGTGGTGCTATAACTGCTCTGGCACTTCGTCATATCACCATGCAGACGTTATTATTCGGAAGTTTCAGCAAATAAACTATGAATACGCCTGCCGTTGGGTGCCTTTAGCATTGTTGTAGTAACCATAATGACGGTGGTGTAACTGTTGTTTATAACAATGATATAAATTCATCTGAATAATGATACTAAATAGCTGCACAGTGTTTTTAAAATGACATTTATAGGTCTAATAAATAATTGACTATTTAAAAGCGGTGGTGGCGGATATTAGAAACAAAACCATGTGGGAGACATACAAATATACATGCATACATACACACACACATACAAATATTTATGAATTTACATATATATAAATATGTATACAAATACAAAAATATGTATGTGGATATATATATATATATATATATATATATATATATATATATATATATATATATATATATATATATATATATATATATATATATTTATATTAAGGGCATTACCATACATAAATACTTCACGCTAGGAGGGACTCTTAAAATCAAAACTACCATAATAAACACATTGTACCGAAAGCGAGGGAATGTAACACTCGAAGCGAGCCTTTTAAAAACAGATTCCGCTGCAGATCATATGAGTTCACAATTTGTGCACAAAATGCACTTTTCAGTCGTCAGTGCATGCATAATCAAGGCACATAAAAATGAACAAAAAAAATCAACATACCAGACGAACACCAAATGTATCCAGCATAGTACATAGAATTGTTCACACATATATATCTCTGTCAGAGGCGGACTTTTCGAATTTTTCCTATTTTTAAATTGTAAATTTAACCGGAATATATTCAGTGCTGAATTTTATTCTGAATAAACACGTGTACCGAGATGCAATTCATCAGGGTGTACAAAGGAAAAGCCAAAGATTACAGTATAATCTCTTTGGAATACTCAGAATGTATAGTCATGTTTAATAAAATGTTTCATTACATCTGTTCCTGTTCTGATTCCCTTTTCATCGACCTTGCCTTTCATACTAGATGCATTTACCTGTTGAATACTTGACTTAATTGATCTGTTTAGAAATGAAAGCTCATGTAATTCCACCCATCCATCCACACACACACACACACACACACATACATACATATAATTGTTGAAGTTAAAGAGGACAACAAACGTCTCATGTCATATACGTTATTATTATTGGACAATTTTTTTCTAATAACCATAACCTATATTGACTTGAGATGTTTGTCTTGCCTTAACATTTTTTGTCCTCTTTAACAGTTATATATCCGCTTGATCGGAAATCTACAATGGTTCCATAATTCCCGTCTCGGCTATAACCTTGGAGCCCTGGTAATCCGTTACACCACTTACCCAGCGTACCTAGTCATTTAGATTACCTGTGAACTAAACCCCCATATGTTGCACACACACACACACACACACACACACACACACACACACACACACACACACACACACACACACACACACACACATATATATATATATATATATATATATATATATATATGGGGTGGAGTTCCTTTCCTAGTGATCTTAATGAATAGGTACGCTGTGTAAGTGCTATAACTAGTCATCTGCTAGAGACCAAGTTCACAGCTGAAGCTACGGATCTGTATTAGGCTCCATGTTAGCTGGTATACATTATATTAGAGGAAAAAAGGACAACAAAAACCAAGGCAAGACAGGTATCTCAAATGATTTAGAATATTTAATTATGGTAAGATGAATATGAAGTCTTACAACTGTTTCTGGGAAATCCCAAGTGATAGGTTAGCATGTGTATTGACTTTGCTTGTATTTGGACCTATGGAACAAGCTAAAGGTGCGATAGGATTTCTGTTTACATGTAGAGAAGGTTACGTGTTGTTTTGTCAGTAATTGTGGTGAATTATAAATTAATATTTGGACGGCTTCTTTTTATTTGTTCTTGTTGTGTACCAAGGATTTCAATGTAATGTAACTGAACTTCTATATAATTATAATATATGTTTCGTCTGTAGTCGCTACCCTCTAATTGATTCTGCGTGTGAAGATGTCATGTGCTGCTCTATCTATTTCTCTTGGTCAATTTTAATTCTTTGATAATCTGTTCAGATTTACCTACACTCTCCCTACTCTACTTGTATATTATATTTAAGAGTGGGTAATCCTGTATAGTGTTCCGGTTGGTTATAAAATGCACAAGTGATCTCTGAAGGAGAGTTGGATGTTATCTATGAAGGAGAGTTGATTGTTATTTCTTTCAATATAATCTCACTTGTTGGTGTGGTCTGATACATTATTAATGATATGTGTATGTGTTAGTGCTTGCGTCTGGGTAAATGTGTATGTTTGCTACATAAATGTAAACATTTCATACAGGTAGTTGTTAAAATGGCACTCTTTCCATATTACCTCTATTCAACAGATTTTTTTCCAACCTTCTAAGTTAATGCTTAGTACATAATTCAAATAGAGCAAATACGGGATGGTGTGAAACTAAATGTATTCGTGTTAACACATCATAAAATAAATCTAAAGAATGAATCATCGTACGTGATAGGTATGACATGTGTTACCTTAATTCTATTGCTATAAAAGAACAACCGAAGATGATAAATAGTCTTATCAATGCATAAATCTGAAATCCTTATTTAATCATTATAGAGTGTTTAGTCCACAAAAAAAAAAAAAAAAATGAAAGTAACCATAAATCACTTTGCCGATAGTTAATCGCCACTTCATTATTTCTTCCTGTTAACCCGATATTACGTGTTCATGTTATTTTCTTAACATTCAAAATGTATATTTGTCGTGGGAAAATAGCAGAATGTATATCTTTGCAGAAATATAACTGGATGACAGGGCTCTGCAGTTTCATGTTTGCTATTGAATAAGACCGGGTCTGTCTATACCATTTATCATGTTTTTAGTCTGACGTTAATAGTTTTATTAACGAAATTATAAAGACTGCATCAACAAAAACATATATTTACAACAAAAGACAAGAAAAATAATGATAGAACCCTTTTACATATAACCGCCTTTTAGATTTCGGGCTTGTTATAGTATAGAAAATCATACAAAAGTTTTAGGGGACTTAAAAGCTTTCTTCCATTAAGGTGATATATTATGGGAAACGTTCATCGTTCACTTCTATTTGCTACAGCTCTTTAGAAACGCCATGATAGGATTGTAGGATCTGCATTTCAATACTAACTCGGCATCAAAGTTAATGTAAAACATTTCATATTGCAAATCGTATGATTTTCTGCTTGCTGTTTATAATCTTGTGACGATATATTCCTTTGAAAGTCGCAGTAAAAAAGATTGATATTATTGCCAGGAATCCAAAAGAACTTCAAAGCCTATTGTTCACCATGTTATTCTCTGTCGGAATTTCTCTTTTTTCTTTTAAATTCAAGATCAACAATTTTATACGTAAATCCATCTTCGTTACAGCTGGATGATATTATTACTTCCCTGTTTTATTAATAGATTCTATACATCCTTTGTGTGCAAAATTTGATACAGATCACGTGTATTTGATACTCAAAGAGAAAATTATGACAATTAAATACTGATAAAAGCTTAATTGTATGGTCAATATTTTTTTCTGTATATATTATATTTATGACTTACATTATCCCAAATACACAGAAAACACAAAATTTAATATAGTCATTTTGAAATCCATGCCTAATTGTTATTATCTTGTATTCAACAATAAACCCAGAAACTGGGTTCTTGAAAATTGTTAGCTTTAAAACTTTTGCGCCTCTATTTGTCAAAGGAAGCAGTGGAACATGTTATGTCGTATAGGAAGTATAGATAACACTTTCTATAATACCACTGTTTTAAGGCTTAATTTTGTAGAATGAAAAACCTCATACATTCACGATTATAATTGCAATTAGTATTTATAATTTTCAGGAAATGCGTGAAAAGTATTTCTGTTGTTGGCTCATTCAACATTTAGAATGCAACTGTGAAAACATTTCGTTTGTGCAAATAGCTTTTTCTTTTCAACGTTCATTCAGAAAAAAATAAGATATAGGGCATGCCTAAGGAGAAACAATATATAAATGACCAGAATAGTTTTTTAACTTTTATTTCTTACTTGTTTCAGTAATATGTTAGCAGCCATGCTGGAGCTCCTCATTGAAGCGTTTAGTCGAGCAAAACGACACCAAAACTTATTATTGGAAAGCATTCTATCTCTTGTTGCTAAACCGCAAAGTTATGGTGATGTAAACAAACCAACAATGGTTGCCAAGCAGTTGGATGAAAAGCATAAGCAAAAAGGAGCACACAAACACATATAAACGCACACACACACACACACACATACACACACACACACACACACACACACACATACACACACACACACACACACACACACACACACACACACACACACAAGGAATGTAGTTTACAGTTTCCCCACTGGTATTCTGAATAAAAATGTACTCCATCATGCGAAATGTAAATATCTTTCAATAAATACAGAATGTGAGCTGCTACAAGTTTCATATCTGTCTAGTATCATAATCGGACGATATTTTATAGTGTGTCGTGTGCTAGCCTACAACCACTCAGGTAAAAACATTAACAAGACACGTTCGATTTTGGCACTATACGAGCATGAAATCTATAATAGGTTACTCTTAAAACTTGTGTTTATTAAATTATACAT
>NC_142936.1:27869178-27919178 GCF_046866305.1 Octopus bimaculoides | reverse complement strand
ATATGTACAAGTCTAACACAAATCACTACTCTTTCTCGACATGTCTCAGTTACCTGGAGTCATGATAGGGCAACGCTGTGCTGATTGATGCTTATTGAAGGAAAATCACCCTTTAAAATTCTCTTATCTCAAATGAAATAAATTATCCTTTTGTAATAAACATACACATTCGCAAAATTATTCACTGCACGAAAATATCCCACCCTCTCTCTCACGGTCAGTTGCAATCGCTGGCAGAGCATAGGTTATATATTTTGCCAGTCTACATATAAGAATTTCCATCAAATTCATTGCAGGATATGAATATTTTTTTCTGAAGCAAACTTTCAAGACATACTATTGTTTAATCACTACAAACATGCAGAAATTCTCACGAATGCATATGATACTAGTAGAAGTACCAAGGCTTGCCTCGGTTTAGTAACACCTAACGTAAATACAATCATATGAATTCACTCTATTTTAGATATATCGTTTAAAGTGATACTAACAATATTGAATTTTACCAGAAATATTTCAAGTTGATTTTCATAATTTTGTACGAAACCGATTTTCATTATATTGTGGGGAAAAAAAAAAAAGATTTCATTCATCTAAAAAATATATATTTCTTGAAAAGAAAAAAAAACATTTTTTCAGAATAAATTCTATATTTATATTACTGCCTGATGCAGTACTCAATTGAAGTTATATTCTGCCATCAACTATAAAAAACAGAAAAATTGAGAAAAGGAGGAGAGAGGCTATGTCGTTCACATTCAAAAGATGTACTCCTACACAGATTTTCCACTACCTAGGTGTGGACTAGGAAGTGGAAAATACATGCATTCGCTTTTTCACATTAATTTTAAGGTAGAAATATTTAAAACAAAATTTAATATTATGTTCCAACCGTTTAACCAGTGAGTACTTTCCTGTAGCATCGTATCTTGAGACTATTCAGGGAACTGAGGAGCGTATAAATTTAACTTATCCTCTTTATATTGGATAACTGCCTGTTCTGCAGTGAAGTTGTGTGTTCACATGTTTGCACCAACCGATCAAATTAATGTTAGATATATTTTACTAACATTTCTAATATCTTCTTGCTATGCATCATTTTTATATCATTCATACTAGATAAATCTATAACAATTAATCTTGCGCAATTTTACTACGAAACATGTCTAGTTCTCTCACATCTACCTTTGCCTTCATGAACGTGAACTTGAGTTTTGCTTCGCTCTAAAAGTGAAAATGATACTGGTATTGCAAGGTATAGCAATGGATGAATTGTGGATCGCAGAAAATCCAGTTGTCCGTACATAATTATGTGCCTAACTTGTAGCTGCCTAAATATCGCTATTGTATACGTGCACGGACACACATACAAACACATACACGCACAAACATACACATACAAAGTGCAACCGAAAAATCTCCCATATATTATACAGCAATTGATAGGGCGCTACTAAACTTAGGTTAATGGTAATGGTATATTTTTGCAGATAGATATGTATATCCTTTTATTTTCATCGCGATTAGAAGTGGGGTGCATAATGTGCTCTTTCGACTGAAACGTTTATCAAGAATGCTGAATACAAGAGGCTTAATATTGTCGCGCCCTGTATACACACACACATATATATGAATGTATAACTGTATACGTGTGTGCGTGAGTTTCTGTGAATTTTTCTACATACACATAACCGCATACACACACGCTCATAAACATACACATACACACACACAAACACAAGCACACACACATATACATGTATGTGCATGTCTGTATGTTGTATACACTTGTTCTTTGTCTTTAATTTTAGAGCAAATTTTGACCTGCCACCTACTAGATGGCAAGGTTGTGAAGGAAAGAACCCACAAAGCGCTGGAATGTTCACTTATATAGCACGGGCTGTTGAGCACATTTTATGAAAATGAGACTAACATGCACACATAAAAAAAAAAAAAAAAGTTAAAATATCTTCTTAGTATATAATTGAGGCAAATTTTACATCATCTTAAGAGATATTAGTTGAACTATTAGTCCTCTTGTATTCTGGGGGGTATCGGAGCGTTTGAGTGACGTTAGACCCCAACAAACGCCCATAAATTAAATGTATCAATCTGGGCCACGATCGTGGCCCGTCGCGCTCTGTGTAAATCATCGTCCTTTAAAGCTTTAAGGACTTGCAGATTTTCATACTTCCAGATGAGATCGTTTGTAGCATATGAATTAAGGATTTGCTAATGTATGTATATACGTATGTATTACGTATATATGTATGTATGTATGTATGTATGCATGCATGCATGTATGTATGTATGTATGTATGTATGTATGTTTGTATTTATGTATATATGTATGTGTGTATGTATGTATGTATGAATGTATGTATGAATGTATGTATGAATGTATGTATGAGTGTTATTATTTAGTTTTATTTCAAGATTTCCTGCCAATGCGGAAAGAGCCGGTTTCTAAACAAGATCCAAGGCTCCGATTGTAATTTCAACATCAACAACAGGACATTTTTGTTTGTATGAATGTATATATGCAGATTTGTATGCTTTTTTATGTATGTATTCACATGCATAAATTGCAAATCTAGACATGCTCATATATATATTTAAATGATAAACGACTGGAAATTTTTCAGATTATTACAGTTTCAGTGACGGATTAGATCTGTAGTCCTCGAATTAGCTTTCTCCATTGTGGTTTTGAGAAGCCTAATTTCTCAAGATTGGTATTTAGGCAGTGTATTACATATTTCAGGGCCCCAATTATTACAGGTATAAACCTGAACTTGTAGGCAGGATTGAGTAACTGTAGATTTCTTAAAAATTCAGCGTAGGCATTCCCTTTTGAACATTTTTTAACATTTACTATTTGTTGTGTAGCTAAATTATAGATGGAATTACATGAAATAAAATGTCCTTTTCCTGC
Organism: Octopus bimaculoides; assembly: GCF_046866305.1. NCBI lineage: Eukaryota > Metazoa > Mollusca > Cephalopoda > Octopoda > Octopodidae > Octopus > Octopus bimaculoides. The sequence continues at coordinate 27,916,243 of NC_142936.1, read as the reverse complement.
ATTGCTTAATTGTTTGCCTTTTCTTACTATTTAACCTATACCCATAACTCTAAGAGATGTCACATGTAGCTGTTTTTGAACAAGACAATCACACAACCACAATCTCCTAACTGCAATTTTGGTGGCACACCTATTTGAGCACTCAGTACGCAGACCTATTAGTTTAAGTAATCGTGGACGAAAACTCCTCTTATGCCCTCTGTGCGTGTATATATATATATATATATATATATATATATATATATATATATATATATATATATATATATATATATATATATATATATATATATATATATATATGTATGTATGTATATATATTTTGATATATATATGTATAAATATATATATATTAATATATATATATATATAAATAAATACAAATATATATATTAATATAAATATATTTATACATATATATACAAATACAAATATATATATAAATATAAATATATAAATATATATATAAATATATATATATGGATAATAATAATAAATGAAGCAAAACGTTTGTCAATAAAAGTTCCTTTAATTCCTACACATGTTTCAAAATAAATGAGAGCACTTTCACAAAGAAGAAAGAGCTGTTGGGGTTCCTCATATATTTCTCTTCAGGCGGTTCATAATAAAACATATAATACCAAGACAAAAACGAAATGATGTGGTAACTTACGAGCAGAGATGTTACATGGTCAGTGACCGTTAGAAGGTTTGTTTACATAGAGATATAAATGGGTGAATGATATTATTCCATGGGCTTTAGGAATAAGAACGCTTGTTTACATAGAGATATAAAGGGAGGGGGTTGTAAACGTGATGCTAAAGGTTAAACTCAGAGAGTTAATTGTCGTTCTGTTAAATTTGATAGAGCTAATTGCTGAGTCAAAAAAGGAGGAAGGGGGGGGAACTAAGGTAGTATATCATATAAGGGAAACTAATAACATAACATATTTATATGTAGCGAAGAAAGTGAATAAAAATAAAAATAAATGAAACATCGTAGTCTAGTGAAGGTTTGTATATGTGTGTGCATGCGCGTATATATTTCCCTGAAGAGAAATATATGAGGAACCACAACAGCTCTTTCTTCTTTGTGAAAGTGCTCTCATTTATTTTGAAACATGTGTAGGAATTAAAGGAACTTTTATTGACATGCGTTTTGCTCCATTTATTATTATTATCCATACCTTCTAAAAATGTATTACTTTAACTATCTATAAAACGGCTGTGATATCCTGTTTTTTAGTGTAATTTTGCTACCTGTGGTAACTATTAACGTATTTAAATTATCAAAGGTTTTAATAACTGAGATAATATTAATATATACATAAACTAATATATATATATATCATTCACATACGGTAGTAATTGAATAATATTAAGGCCGCAATTTACTCACACACAGCGTCTTCGTAACCAAATTGAAAACTGTCAACATTGTTGAAGCAGGTTGATCCCTAGGTATATTTTAGCGTAATAAAATTGAGATTTAGACCAGTAGAAAAAAGTTTACATTATAATGTGTAGCAACGTTATAGGAAAGTAAGTAACGCCTTCAATCAAGTTTATATCTTGATAACTTTTTTATTTTAAAGGAAAAATATATTTATCTTAGCTTCAATAATAGAGGAAAGGATGAAGAATTTCATAGTTTTGATCCTATGCGACAAAAATTTGTATAAAAAAAGGTTGTGAGGTAAAATATCACGAAAAAATATAAAGCAAAAAATTAGATTCAAGTTTGATTCAATTTTTTTATTTTAAAGACAATCTATATTTTCAATAAGCTTAAATGATAGAGCGCAATTCGAGGAATTTCATGTGATCAATCTCATGCAATGAATTTTTAAAGGAAAAAGTTAAGAGCTTTTGTTTCTCAAATTTGAGGATGATAGTATAGTTCTATTCTATTTTAGGAATATAGTTCTATAAGTGTACGTTTAATATATGCCACCAGCATCATTGAGGTAAGGAAAAAAAAATTATCAGCCACACAGCTAATTTGCAATTAGTTTAATTACGTCATATGTATTAATGCAATTATGTCATAAAAATGAAAAAAATATTATTTAGAAATTTTGGCAATAACCTAGCCATTTTGACAATATTTCGTTTTAACTCGAAGGCGTGTGCGCGCAGCTCAGCGGTTACCTTACGGCATTCAGTAAATTCCGTAAAACTAATTTATTTATTTTGTGAGTGGATATGTAGATTTTTTTTTAAAGTCAGCATAAAGTGGAAGACAGAAGAAATGGTCATGGACGTGTGCATGTGTTGATGAGGGGTGGGAGACAGAAAATGTGTGTTGTGTGCGTATGTGTATGTGTATGTGTATGTGTGTGTGTGTGTGTGTGAGAGAGAGAGAGAGAGCGAGAGAGAGAGAGAGGTGTGTGTCGTTGGGCGTCCGTGACAGAGAAAGGGAGAAAGAGATAGAGTGATAGCGTAAGTTTTACTTTGAGAAGACACATCACTGAGTGACTGACTTTCTCTCTCTCTCTTTCTCTCTCTCTCTTTCTCTCTCTCTCTCTTTCTCTCTCTCTCTTTCTCTCTCTCTCTCTTTCTCTCTCTCTCTCTCTCCCTCTTTCTCTCTCTCTCTCTCTCTCTCTCTCTCTCTCTTTCTCTCTCTCTTTCTCTCTCTCTCTCTCTCATGCATACATATAAAAACATGTATGCATATGTATTGATGCATGTATGTGTATACGACAGATAATGGGTCTACGTATGTGTTTGTGTGCGTGTGTGACTGAACCTAGCCATTTTACACATACTTGACAACACTGCTTTCTCTCAGTCAATCACTCACACACTCACTAAAAAAAGATGCGAGAAAAACTAAATAAATAAAAAAATACGCTATCACTCTCCCCCTCTCTCTCACATAAAGCAAGATACACGTTCTCTCTCTTCTTGACCACACACCTCTCCCTCTCTCTCTCTGTCAAAAACACACTAAAAAAAGATGCGAGAAAAAGTAGGTAGAGAAACTTTACGCCATCACTCTGTCTCTTTCTCTCTCTCTCTCTCTGTCACACCCACACAAAAACACTTACTTTCTCTCTGTGTCTGTCTGTCTGTCTGTCTGTCTCTCTCTCTCTCTCTCTCTGACAACACACACTTCTCACTCTCTTATTATTATTACTATTCATATACACTCAACAAATTAGACTGCTGGAAAAGAAAAGAAACCTAACATCGGACTACAACAAGTTGCCTTAGATGACAAGAAACCTCCTATCGGGTTACAGAAAGTAATGTTGGATGCCAAGAACCCTCTTATGTATCCTCGCTGTCCCTAATAACACTGTTTTATGCAACCGGACTGAACTGGGTTTTATACCTATGTCCTATATCCATCTATTATTATTTAGTAATACTAATATCGATATAAATAATATTCATACATACTTTCCGAACGCATAGAATCAACGTAAACAACAAAAATAGTCACAGTGCTTACGAAAGATGTAGGAATACAATCTTATTTACTAACTAGAAGCGTGACTAATTGCAGCCAGTGAAAAATTTGTCAACACAACGAAAGCCTGCAAGCAACTGATAAGTTGCCTCCTCAAATTTCTGGTCAATGTTCCTAATCGGTTGACATAAAAGTCTCTCTTTCGCTTTCAGTAAAATACTAAAGTAGTCAGATTATACATCCGACTGGTTACAAAGACAAAATACAAAACAATATTAATTCGACCACAATGAAATCAAAACAAAGGTATTTCTTTAAACTACATATGTTTACCAAGAATATATATAAAGCACTAGCGTCTATACATTTCCTGCAGACTGGTTGATCTCTAGAAATATAATTTCTTACCAGTGTCGGAAGGAGATGTATAGATTCAAAGTACTACTATTGTTGAACGGAATAGATAATGTAAACAGCACAAAAGCAAAGACAAACACAAAGAAGCACAAAAACGAAACATAACATGAATTGATAGCAGAAAAACGTTGAAAGGTTACGTTTTATTTTTCTGTTATCAGTTCTATCTTAGCTATTGGAAATATTGTGCATAAGCAAACATTTCCAATACGATTATAAATTTTCTGTCTATTAACCTCATCTTTGTAGAGGAAATTTTCAAAAATATTTATATCTATACTTTCTTTTCGATGGGGTTCCTCTTATCATCATCGGGTGCTATATTTGGAGACTGTACCTGCATCGAAACAAACTAGGAACTAGAACATATGGTAATGATCCATGGATAAGAGCTCTATTTTGTCACGTTAAAGATAAAGATCCCTAGTTCAAATTAAGTCTCGTACTGTCAGTACTCCTAGGAAAAAGGCATGTGATGGTGCCCAGAGTTCAGGCGGATCTAAACGTTATGAGTTATAATTAATAATTCTTATCATGCATCTGGGAATTTAAGTATCGAGAAGATTAAGGTACCATATTGATTACACAATTGAGAAATGATGATTAAATTCAGTCTTGTATGATCAGGAGTGGCTGTGTGGTAAGTAGCTTGGTTAATAACCGGTGGAGATTCGCCCTCAAAAGAGCCATTCGTTTCGAGTCCATTAGGTTTAGCAAACAGCTAAGACTAGACAGGACTAGAATAGAAGGGCAATTAGTTAAGGAATTAAAGGAGGGGCTGAGGTTCCGCTCTGCCTCCCACATTAGGCGGCGAGAGCGGCTTTGGACCGTCACCTCAAAGTCAAACATGAGGGGTATAGAGTTCGGGCTAAAGTGAGAGCATTGGGCCGTGAGGGAATTAATGTTGCCGGATGGGCCCGTACGGTAGAAACCCAGCGTGGCAATGAAGCCACAATTGGATCTCTTGTTAACGAAAAAGGACGCTCAGTCAAAGAACAGGACGAGATGTGTGAGGCGCTTTACGAGCACTTCGCCGAGTTGTTCGGGAGGAGCGGGACGCTGGATCATGATGAGGCCCTCAGAGACTTCCTGTCTGGCGGCCCGCGTCTCTCGGCAAGAAAGGCTGAGTGCTGTGAAGGGTCAATCACAGCCGAGGAGGTGATCGAGATAATAGGCGAATGCCCCGGGGACAGGTCGCCGAGTCTCGATGGTCTGCCCTATAAATTCTATGAAAGTATGCCAGACTTGTTCGGGCACCTACTGGCCTGCGTTTACGCCAATTGGCAGCAGAATGGAAGAATTCCCAAGTCTGCGAGCCAGAGGGTAGTGACGTTGATCAAAAAGGGCCCGAGCAAGGAGGATGAGATAGGGAACTGGCCCATAACTCTGTTAAATACAGGGTTAAAGATTTTGGCCTAGGTGTTAGCGAAAAGGTTGGCGCGGGTTGTGGACGAACTTGTCGGGGAAGCGCAAACTTGTGCTATCACGGGAAGGTCGATACACGGAAATCTCCGCCTTATACGCTACTCCTTAGAGAGGGTAAGGAAACTTTCTGGCGTAGTGGGAGGGGCACTGGTACATTTAGACCAGTTTAAGGCGTTTGATAGGGTCGACCATCGGTACTTGGCGGATTCCAGTGGTGGAAAAGGCCATCAAAAGTTACGAGGCGGTGGTAGGAGCAAAGGTTAGCAAGGACAAGTCGGTCAGTTTGCAACTCGGCACCTGGTGGGGCAAGTCGATGGCGTCCAATAACGTCGTGGGGCGTTGGACGCAAGATCCTGTTAAGTTGCTCGGAGTCTGGATGGGACTGGACCTGCAGATAGAGAAAAAGTAGAGCGAGGTGGCCAGCAAAGTGACTGCTCTAACCGAGACCTGGTCTGGGCGGCACTACCCTTGCTATGGAGGGTGGAGGTGATGCAGATGTTTATAGCATCAGTAATTACCTACCGTCTGACCGGGATGCCTTGCCCCGATTTGTGGCTGAACATGTTGGAGAAAATCCTTTTCCGCTTTTTGTGGAAGGGAGGAAAACCACCTGTAAAACGCTCTGTCTGCTGTCAGAAACTGCTAAATGGTGGGCTAGGGGTGCCTTGGCTGAAGATGCAGAAATTCGCGTTAAGGTTGAGGCACCTCTGGCTTTACCTGGCTTGGTGGTGTTGAAAATTTGAAAATTTGAGAAAATTTGATTGAACTGTTGCCTGTTCCAGGCATAGTGTGTGTGACTGCCTGCTGGTGAGCGTTTCTATGAAATAACCCAGTTCAGAAAGCAGAAACCATCTAAAGATTTTTTCTCACTTCGGTCGCTGGATTACGGACCAGGATTATTGAGTGTTTATTTGACTGCAATGGAGTACCAGTTCAAGCCAGGGCTGGTGTACAGTGTAGCCCATTTTGTTCCTGCCGAGGATTCAGTTTTTCCATTTTTTTTTTTTTTTTAAATTCTCTTTCTTTACTTTTTCCTTGAACTGCTTTCTTCCTTTTTTATTTTTGAACTGTTTCTGTTTCGTTTACTGAACTATTTCTTTTTTTTCTGAACTGTCATCATTTTGAGACTTTTTTGTGAACAATTATTTCCTATTTGAACATTTAGTTATGGCAGGAAAAAAGTTAAAAGAGAAGGCTACTGCTTTGGAGTGGGAAATTATCTCACCCAAGCGGTGGTTAAAAGATATGGAGGAGAGGACGGTGGTGGTTAGAAGTTACTCTAAAGTTCTTGACACCATCACCGCCTTCCCAAAACCAACTATAGAAAAAGAGCTGAAAGACTGTTTGTCCTCAGTGAAATACATATCCCGCGGCGTCAAGCATGCAATCGTATGGTTGCTCTTTGACACCACGGAGGAGGTTCACAATTTTGGAGAGCAACAAAAATCTGTTCCTCCCGTCGTACTCCGGGAGGAAATTAATAAGAACCTAGGTATGTGGGTTACCCCCAGGCACTGAGGCGGGTTGGATTGAAGATACCATCCGACGGGGCCTGGGGGATAACAGGCTCAGGTTCTTAAATGTAAGGGTATTGCCGGCAATCGAGGCTTCAGCATCCTCAACCAGAAAAGGATTAAAAAGGAAGAAAGCGGGCAACAATGGTTGTCCGCCGAAGTACTCTAAGGCTTCTGGAGGTTTTAGAGAGACTCCGGACAAAGCGGAAGAGTTCCACTCTCCCGAAGTCAGGAAGAAAAGGAAAAAAACAGAAAGAAGAAGAACGGGTCATTGCAGGTAGACGATGATGTACCGTCTGCATGTCCCGAAATTGTGCCACCTACGGCGGAAGAAACGACCCCCACCCCTGAAGGTGAAGAATTACTTAACTTTTTCTATAAGGGCGGGGATGTGGAAAATATAGTAGAAGATCATAAAGAGATAGTAGATTTGGCCTGCACATGGGATCCCGAATGGCCTCCGCGGATAGCTGTGGAGGTCATAAGGCTTTCCGCGTGGGAAAAGCTTAAAAGAATTAAAGAGGAATGTCGCATATGGCCGGTTGACTCTCACATGACATATGCCTCATACATGATTGAGTCATGGGAAATGGCGGGGTACGGGAACTCAAGCGGCACTGAAGATAATTATAGATATATTGATGAATATATCAATGAGTAGGAGGTGGAAAAACCTCGTTAACGGGTTTGAAACCGCATCTTATTGCATTATTTCTAGTGGTTTAAAACCTTAATTGTGTTTTAAAAAAACATGTTAAATAAGAGGTTTTAGTGCCTCCTTTTTGTAAGAGGATTTAAACCCCATATTGATTTTTAAAAAAAAATATGTTTTCGACAAAAACCCAATCATTTATTCATTTTATGTCATTTCATTTTCATTCATTAATGTGTTGTCCAGCCCGCAGCTACTCTGTATACTGCCTTTATTGCAAATAAAATGAAATAAAGTAGCTTGCTTACCAACCACATGGTCGCAGGTTCAGTCTCACTGCGTGGAACCTTGGGCAAGTGTCTTCTACTATAGCCTCTGGCTGACCACAGCCTTGTGAGTGAATTTGGTAGACGGAGACTGGAAGAAGCTCGTCGTATATGTATATATATATGTGTATGTATGTATGTGTATATGCTGGTGTGTTTGCGTCCCCGTAACTTAGCGGTTCGGCAAAAGAAACCGATAGAAAAAGTACTAGGCTTACAAAGAATAAGCTCTGGGGTCGATTTGCTCGACTATAAAGCGGTACTCCAGCATGGTACTCCAGCATGGCCGCAGTCAAATGACTGAAACAAGTAAAAGAGTAAACTAACATCGTAATCAAACCATGACTGGCACCTACTCCTATCTAGAAATTATACATACCTCTTCTAGATGGACAAATTCCTACTTTATATGAGAAATGAAGAAGTTTGATAATGATTTCAAAACGAAAATGTTATACCAGCATGACTGGCTGTCTCTGAACACCCTCATTGCTAAAATAAGTATTCAAATCTCCTTGAAATAGGGAGTATAAGTTTTGGGATATCCAAAACATAAGATAATGCACAGAGTATTTGAAAGAAATGAAATGAATACTATTAAATATTGTCTCATCATAAATCTGCTCAATCAAAACTGATCTGAAGGTAAATACTAGTATCATCAAACGGATATTATACTATAGAAAGATATCTGTGGTAATCTAAGGAAAAAGTAATTAATAGACTACTACGAAAGAAATACTATTTAAAATGTCCTATTTAGGTAATCATACGCAATATAAAAACAACTAAATAGCTGGAAAATGACTATAGATTTAAAAACATTCAATCATCTCACACTGTATATCTTTTGGTCTACAATCGCCTATTACATTCCTATAAAGAGAGTGAGTGCCAGACGTTATTGAAAACTAATGGATGCTGTTGTTCTGACTGTATGAGAAACCAGACCTATTCAGAGGATGCACTGTTGTTTACATGTTTTTGTCAAGCGAGCTCACCGGGTACTGTGAGGTTATTTTATTTGAAGAATAATTATGGATATCTGGCGTTTAGTAGTTTATTGCAACATTAAAAGTAACAGAAAAATCAACAATCAAAAATAATTAGCAGCAAGATGAAGATCAAATTTTCAATTATAATACATTCGTTACAAAGTTAATACTTGATTATGTTGTATTTTATTCCTAATCCTGAAATAAAGTCAAGAAATATTGAAATAGAAAAGGAAAAGGAAGAATTGACAGCTTCTATTTGTTGCAAGGCATCACACTGCAAATTATCTGAAGTGGTTTTTTGAAACGGAAATCAAGTAACTAATAAATGAGGAATCCATCAGTCGAAACTGGATAAGAAGGGACAACTTTCTCACGTTTGAACTTAGGAGAAAACCTCTATGGAGGCCAGGCGACCTGCAAGAGAATGGTCAAATCTTTTTTTTTAATTAACCGCCCAGCATCTTAAAAAGGTGATACATATCGGATGCTATAAGCGAAGGAATATATCTCACTACAAAACAAGAAATAGTCATGGATAGCTCGCTTTTATTAAAACGTCTGTTTCGTCGATCAGTGGGGGAGGGGGAACAGATAGCCGAGGATGAGACAGGTAGGAAGGAACTCGTGGATCTGCTATAGTTTTAGGTATGTACTTCGAAGAGATAAGCACCGTGAAGAAAAAAATTAACTTTTTCTCTGCACAAGGCTACATTAGGTTATGTCTGAAAGTAAAAATAATGGGCCTAGTTGGAGCATATTTGTGCATACGTCTAATTGATTATGACTGACATGAAGCAAAAAGTAAAGTCAGTCTATCACAGTCCGCGGAAATCATTATAGAGACGACAGTCTTTTATATAAATTCTTCAAAGCGGTCAGCACAAACATGTTATGCGATTCCTTTTTATACGATGTTGCAAGAGTAATTATAAATGCATTCTGTTCAATGCATAGATAATACAACATAATTAAAAAAGTTAATTAAAGTCAAATTGTATAACTGGTAGTTAAATTAATTTACAAATATGAAAGCTAAAGAGACACACTTCAAATTTTCAAATAAGATCATCAAGAGATATTTAATGTGTAGCTCAGTTGCTAAGTGCTTCTCTTGGACATTGCATCGTGAAATTACATTAGTAAATTTCTCACCCGCATTTTCAATACAATGAGATATTATGTGAAAGCGATCTAACAATTGCTTTTAGCAGTTGAAATGGTCACCAACAGGTTCATTCGTAACTAATAAATGTGTGAATTATAGCATTTTTGTTTACATTAATGCTTTATGATACGACAAGAATCGATAAACTCCTAATACAAAAGAGACGTATTGAGTATGAATTTTTGTTTACTTGATTTAAACAATGACGTCTAATTTGATTTCTTCATGATATAGTTCAATGTGACTATATTTTAATCTTCTACCTTCCTTCAAGATATATAGGTTTTTTGAAGGTATGTATGTATATATACTCATACAATATGTATATACTTATAAATATACATACATATGTATAGATATAATTTTTTAATATACCCAGGCCTCTTCCCCATTTTTTAGGAGCAGATAACCACAAGACACATTTCAGGGATTCCATTCCTTTCCCTGCTCAAAGAGACGAGCCCTGTTCTATGTTCAGGTCAAGGCATAGAACGCAACCCCCAATATCAATAGCGGGGCCCGACAGCATGTGCTGGTTTACCCGCGCCACATCATGCTGGTTCTGTACCCCTTTGAGCAATATTAAATTCACTCATCCGTCTACAAACACTGTCCAAGCTTCCCTATCATTTATAAACTCACTTGCCTCTCTCACACCAACACCTGTAACCCCCAAAGCTTTCTTCACTCCATCCATCCATCCATCCATCCATTCACACAAACTAAGGTCTGACGCTGGTCCTGTTGCCTACCACTTCGGCCTTCTTACCATCCGCTCCTCATCCATCCTCTCCATTCCTGTTCGCCTTCGCACCTCCTCATTCCTCATTCTGTCCATCCGTCACATCAACCATATCCCTCATACATCTCATCTCAAATACATCTAGTCGCCTCCTATCCACCTCTCTCAGCCCCCACGTCTCTGCACCATATAATACTGTCGGCATAATCATGCCCACATACACAACTCTTTTCGCTTTCATACTCAACCTTTTATCTCTGTATACCTTTCACAACTCCAAGTATCTTACTCCCCTCCCTCAGCCAAACCCCATCCGCCGTCGCATGTGATCTCAGATACTTAAAAACACTCACCTCTTCTAGCATCACACTATTTATACTCATATTCATCTCTCGAACATCCCATCACCCTACTCTAGCTACAATCACTTTCAGTTTTCTCCTCTCTCACACTCTTCCAAACTCTACAACCAGTCTCCTCAGTTGCTCTTCCGAATCCGCCATCAGTGCTGTATCATTAGCATGCAACAACTGACTCACTGGCCATTTCTCTCCATTTTCTCCCACCATTTGAGCTCCCCTACCAAAAGCATTTACCTCTCTCACCACACCATCCACATATAAATTAAACAGCCACGGAGACATCACACGACCCTGTCTTAACCCCATCTTCACATGAAACCACTCACTTACTTCACCACCCACCCTAACGCACGCCCTACTTTATAAAATCTGTACAGCTCTCAACGATCTATCATCTGTTCCATACAGCCGCAAAAGCATATCACACACTTTATGGTTCTAAAGCATGAACAGACAGAATATTTTTAAATAATCTTTCTGAAGCCTAAAATAAAACTGGCATTAAGCATTCAAATTGAATATCCACTACTTTTTTAATGTGACCTAGTTAGTAAAGAGACTTACTATAGATTGCACGATTTTATTTTACCTATCTTCTGTCTGGCATTTTAAAGACGTATTTTTGTAATTTACTGCCTTGTGTTAACAACGATGCGTTTAATTTTTTTTTTATTACATATGCTTATTTTTTTTGGCTTTTTACTTTACATTTGTTTTTATCCTTCCTCCATCCGTGATCAATAAAGTAGTTGACGAATCAGGATAGTGAAAATTTTATCCACAGGCATTGAAAACTTTTACTATAAAACATGGAACAAGAAAAATAACGCTTAGAATAAAATTAGTGAAATAATAGACACGACATGAGGATATGGAGGAAATTATATATAAATATATATATATATATATATATATATATATATATATATATATATATACAGAGAGAGAGAGAGAGAGAGAGAGAGAGAGAGAGCGAAAGAGAGAGAGAGGAAGAGAGAGAGAAAGAGAGAGAGATGTATGTATATATATGTATGTATGTATGTGTGTGCATATACGCGCAAGCTCATAATACACATCGTAAAGGTGTTTCATTCGCATATGTTTATTCGTTAATTTCTGCATATTTCTCGTCTAAACATGTGTTCTTTGTATACTTGTGTATTCTGCTAGCAGAATATTTTCTGGACATGGTCATATATCTGACTAGGTCCTAAACGCCTTAAGATTTAGCTCTCGCTTCAATGTAATAGACATAGCAACAATGACGTTGAACTTCACTTTTAAAACAATCAAAATCTCTTGACCTTATTTTTATTTTGTTGTTTGGTATCTCAACCCATATGAAAACTTTAGATCCTTTACGGATCGCCGATTTAACGGATAGTTGGGTAAAAATCTGAAAATTTATGCTCAGAAATTTTACTTGAGAACCATTCTCTTGTTCTTATAAATCTACTTCTCATACTTATTCTCCCGAAGGGAATATAGAATTTGTTTACAGGTCTAGATTTCAAATTTCTTTAAGGGAGTTCATTCCTTATATATCTGCCCAGTTAATACAATATTAATAGAGCCATTAAAATATGAATGGATACATTTCGAACATGAAATATCTGCAATGAGTGAAAATAATTTTCCAAAGATATGCAGCAATTCTGCATTTTTAACTGAAGGTTTTCATATTGAATAATGAGTATTTTGAATTAGTGTTATACTAATGGTTTTAATTGCCTGCTGGTGTCTAGACATATTTCACTCTAGCCGAGTGTGAACAATATTAATTACAATACTGTGAAAAGAATTTGACAAACATTCATGGAATTAAAGATTTTAAAATTTATTACCGCTCTATACCATTTAACATATTAATTGAAACCAAGAAGGCGTGCTTCTATGTGATCCCTTGATATGCTAGAAATAGCAAAGAATCACTGCCCCTTCGCTCATATTACTGTTTTGCATAAGAGAGGAAGGATGAAAAATGAAAAGTGAAAGAAGTTTCGGAGCTAGAACATCATGTCACACACATCTGTTCTGCTCGGGATAATCTGATGCTAATTTGAAACAGTGTGTTACATGTTAACGCCATTTTTCAAAAAATGCTATTTTGTATTCAAGCGAAATTTCAACTCAAGGGTACAGACTAACAAAATACTGCTTCAATTCACAGTGGAAATATTGCCTATAAACGTCTAGCTGTATTTGTACAATGGTAAATAGGTGTGTACATGTGAAAGCCGCCATTCTGTCTAAAGTGACACATTTACTTCCAGAGCAGCACCCAGGTTACTCTTCTGCAGATAGATTCTATTACTATTGATTCGCTCAATTGTTATCCTAACACACTGATTACATATTGAATTTAAATATCGGAACAATCACAGTATTCCATTTTTGTACAAACATTGAAAAGATTTAATCTAATTTTGTGTGCAAAAATGAAATCAGCCGTATCGTGATAGAGGGATAGTTGACATTTGAAAAACATTGATGTGAAAAATACATTCGAAAAACACATTCCTTTAATGCTCTTTAGTCATGTGTTTTATCTACCTCAAGGTATAATATCGTATATTTACTAACAGATCACTGGCATTTTACCAATATAACGTTACTATACAGTGAGTGCACAATTCAAGCAGACATGTAGAAACATACTTGCTAAGCGTATCGAATATACTGGTGTTTACACTATCATTCAATTAGATGAAGCCCGCAAAAACCTTCAAATCGTTTACATGAATATGTACCAATAAAAATCATCAGATTGTATTTGAATGCTTGAACGCTAGTTTGCCGTAAATAATATTATGGTGCAACCGTTTATTGCAATTTATTGTCAGTAAAACCCTTTTTGCTACGAATGTTCGTACACAGCAAAATTATAATTCATATATATCTATATCTATATCTATATCTATCTATCTATCTATCTATCTATATATATGCATACATACATACATACACACACACACACACACACACATATATATATATATATATATATATATATATATATATATATGTCTTTATATGAGGATAGCGTGATGTATTACGCAGCTTCATATGAGAATATAAATGAATCAAATATGATTGTATAAAGATCACACATACACAAATACATATATACACATACACACACACACGTATATATATATATATATGTATGTGTACGTGTACACACACACACACACACACACACACACACACACACACACACACACATATATATATATATATATATATATACATACATTATCAGCTATCTCTGAGTGAAGTACTTCTAATCCCAGGAAACAGTTGTAGTTAAATACATCTCCGAAGTAAAAGGGAAACGACAGAAAAAATCATATACATTTATATTAAAATAATAAAAACGCGAGCGATTTCATGTTTATCATCATCGTAACAGAGATTTATGCTTGCATTAAACTATATTAGTATACAATTCATTCTGATGGTTACAAGTATTGCCGAGAATGGAAAATTTTCTGATGAAAAAAATCTATGAAATACAGCACAAACCAAAATTGTATTTATTCATCATTCTAATTTTAATAATAACCTTTTAATGTTAGAATATTTCTAAATGCAAAAACACTAGAACGTGAAGCATGTTTTAGATGCAGAGCCGGAATAATTAGACCATTGGAATTTATAGATTTCTCTATTCGCGATCGTTGCATTTTAAGATGAAATTTCGCCTGGGTTGATAGATATATCACCCCGGACCGGTCTGTCGATTGTTCATCTATGCTGGAGAAATCTCTAAGTTGAGACTTGACCAACTATGTACCTGATTTTATTTCAATTCTTCCTGATCTACATATGTCCTATTATGACGACGTATTTCGTCGTCTCTGAGTGACTGGTCCGAACGGGGTACCTTCGCCGATTGTATCTCTTTTATAGAGCACTCAGGCTGTAACACAGAAGGGACAGCACAAGGACAGACATAACACCACAGTGGGGACAAATAACATAAAACGAAAGAAAAATGGAAAAATATACAATGAGATGGGTGGTGATGAAATGGCTGCATGCGCCCCACTCACATGCAATACCATTTGAACGTTCTTACTTTCAGTTCGTAATCTTTTTCTTTTTGCCCTATTTTATCATTATTAGCATCATTTTATTTACTCTTTTTCCTTTTTTGTTTTGAATCATTTTACTCTCTTTTATTAATATCGTTCTACTACTGGCGGCAGTTCATCGAACTCCACCTTGAAACCCGGCTGCTCAATTCAAAGCTTTTCCTTTAACTTTTTATATATTCTTTATCGATTAAGATAACTTTTAGGTTTTCACCGTACATCACCTTGGGCAACCTAACCCTTATAACGGATTTGAGTTTGGTCATCACTCTTTCGGTATATATGCGTTTAGTATATGTCACGAAATTCCAACTATATTTTATTTGTCGTGTTGCTCGTTTGTCATGTTCCACTCTTGCCGCCACCTCCTCCATTCTAGTTAGTATCGCTGTTTCTTCTCTTTGCTGTGCAAAAAAGGTTCTCTAGTATTCTTGCTTCTATCTCGTTCTCCTCCATAACCTTCTTCTCAACCTCCTTTTCTACCTCTTAGGCGACCTCCTTTTCAACCACTTTCGCGACTTCCTTCTCCACCTCTTTCTGCTTCCTTTTCTCTTTTTCTGTCTCTCTGGCGGAGAGCCCATTCTTTCTTTCCTTTTTCGTTTTTTCACCTCTTCAAATTCCTCCTCTATTCCTGTTGTCTCCTTTTCGTCTTCCTGGATTACATCGTTCACTTTCTCCTGTTCCTCCTACTGTTCCATTTTTACTCTTTCTCTTCTTTATGGGGGGCACCTCGCCTTTATGTGGCCTTTCTCGCCACACAATCATGTGGCCTTTCTCGCCACTCTCAATCTCATATCTTCGGGTAATATTATTGCTTCTGGAATCTTATTCATGTCACTCA
Organism: Octopus bimaculoides; assembly: GCF_046866305.1. Classification (NCBI taxonomy): domain Eukaryota; kingdom Metazoa; phylum Mollusca; class Cephalopoda; order Octopoda; family Octopodidae; genus Octopus; species Octopus bimaculoides. The sequence continues at coordinate 27,900,289 of NC_142936.1, read as the reverse complement.
TAGTTGTTTGGACTGTCATCTCGATTCCGTATCGCCACCAGTTGACTCTTTTCGTTCTTGCTACTCTCAGGATCTTTGCATCCTCCTCCATATTTATATGACTGCAGTGACGGGCCATGTTTCATCCAAATCTGGTGGCAATTTTCCCACCTTTACTCTGAGAACTCGCTTGTCACAGTATGTTGGTAGGAGCACCTATTCTTTTGTATTTATGGCATCAGTGGAGCGCTTTATCGTTTCTTCTTAGCTTGCGAATTGCACCTCCACTATGCCATATCTTCTTCCTCTTGTCATAAACGTGGTGACTTTTTGACCTCTTTTAAACACTTCTCAATGTCTTCTATCGTAGCAATTTCAATTTTCCTTGTCGATATTTTCAGTGTTTTGCATATCACTGCCCCTTTCTTAAATCCATTTGTTAAGTCAACTGGGAGCTTTAATTTAAGGTTGTGGTCTTATTTTCCAAAAGCTTGCTGCTTCCTTTCAGCTTTCTTGGTTCAATTTTAACATCTCAAACTTCCAAAACTTCTACTTCTATGCCTCTGCCAGTTGCAGCCACATAACTGTGGCTATTTGATGCTCGGTTTCCCTTATACTTCTTTTCGCCGGTTCTCCCATAAATGGGAAGAAGAAACACTATTCAACAAAAACTCGTTAGCAAAAACAGCAATTTCAACATGGAACAAAACTTTGTACACACACGAGGGGAGACCTTTAAGAATTATAACAAAAGCACACTTACTTCAACGGAATCGTAAAGATTTCAAAAACACTGCCACAACCAGAAAGAAAAGCTTCACCGATTGACCTTACTGTGTGTGTCAATCCACTATTTATTAGTAGTGGACCAGCCCACTTCTCACCTGAGGGCGTCGCCACAACACCTCCCCCTTTGAGATTTTTCCAACATATAATCTTATATGTAATCTTATATGTATACCATTCTGCTTAAATAATGGATCTACAAATGCAATATCCCTGCATATCTCACATCTATTTTCATTCCCCCACTTTACTCTCTATCTCGTATCTTATCTAAATTAACTATTGCTTAACCATCTACTAACACCGTCTCCGATGAAAGGCTATAATAAATATCCTGGAGCTGTAAGACCTTCTATTTATAAATGTTTTAAAATCTTCACAGCCTTGGTTTTTTATCTCATTCTGAAAAAAAGAAACTTTATATATACACACGGTGATATATGACCTACGTTGGACTCCTTATTCGCATAATCACCGAACGTGGAGTTTAACTATGGGCTATCTATAGCACTTACTCAGCTATAGACAGTTATATTACCTGAAACCTTTGGGTCTTACTGGCACCATTACCTCTCATAACCTATATATATATATATATATATATATATATATATATATATATATATATATTCATTTCTACTTTTCCTTTCCTTACACTTTTCTCAACAGAAACTATCGGTTATCTGTAAACTTTCATTATCTTATTATCCTTTGCATTAAAACGATTCCTCAGCGACGCATTTTCAGTAGGACCTTTTCCTTAAACAGATAGCTTAGATTCTCTAATTTCAGAATTTGTTACATGTTCTTTACTAGTCATTTCCATCGACATTTCATCTGAAGTTTTTTCAAGGAGGACTTGTTTACTATCCTCAATCGTTTTCTTTGTCCATTTTAACTTTCTTAGCAACTGGTTCGTTTTCAATTTCAACAGATGATATCTGCTTACGTTTGAAACCTTCTGGTGTGACTGGCTTTAAATCTATCGTTAATTGTTTTTAATTTTTAGTTCTAACCAGAGTTATTTTTCGTTCCGCATAGAATTATTAAATACTTCGCCCGGACTTATTATTATCATTATTATTATTATTATTATTATTATTGTTATTATTATTATTATTATTATTATTATTATTATTATTATTATTATTATTATTATTATTATCATTTTTGTTCTACACAAAAGTATCTTTTTTCAAAATACCGCAGGTAGGACCAAGTCTTACTTTATTACTGGTAACGCTACTACATATAGCGACCTGACTTATAAATCATTCGGACGGACATATTATGGTTATTATTATTTTTTTGCTCCACACAAAACCATAGTTTTAGTTTCAAAATGCCGCAGGTAGTACCAAGTCTTACATTATTACTGGTAGCGCTACTAACGCATAGCGACCTGAATAAAATCCTTCAAACGGACCTATATTATTTTTCAATGTGCGTAGTTCAGTTCTGTGTTAGAGTTCCAGTTTTATCAACCCTTTGATGTTTTCAAAACTTATATATTTTTCACTGTGTATTTCTGTGTTAGTTGAAATCCTACTCCGGAATTTCTAACATTTTTCACTGCGATTTTTTTCTTCAAAATCATTTTTTACTACATGAGCCACGAATCCTCGTTGCCACTCATATGTCCCATTATAACGACGTACTTCGTTGTCTCTGCGGGACTGGTCCGAATGGCATATTTTCGCCGATTGACCTTACTGACTGAGTCAGTCCACTATTTATTAGTAGTGAGCCAGCCCACTTGTCACCTAAGTGCTTCCGCCACAACAATATACAATACTAGCTTTCATACCAAATTTTTGATACATGATTTCAAAAGATTTTCTTGGGGGTGATAGCAAACTACAAGATTAAATATTTCTTTCCGGCATGCCTGGTATCGTCGTTACCAGCACTATTGATATGGAACTTACTGGGTTGATTGAAATTTTCCCGATGAAAGATAGGTTAAATATAAAAAGTGCTTGACAATGTTTCCAAGTGATGTTGAGCAAAATTAGAGCCAGAAGATATTCATAAACAACTTCCAAACTTTACTGTGGACAAATTGATGGCATATATCTAATTGCAATTGGGAAAAAGCTAAACATGTTTGATCATTAAATTTCTTTTATGCATGTTGAAATATGAAGTAGCGTATTTTTAAAATTCTGGTGATGAATAACTCAATAGATATCAATATTAAAATTTGCCAAACAATTATCAATAAAAATATAATTTTTATATAACGCGTGTTCATGTTTTATATGGAAAATAGAAATGAGACAAAACAACAGAACTCCGGCAATAGAATACCTTAACCGTAATGAGTTAAGGTATTCCATCAAAAATATGAAAATAAAGGAGGTATATAAAAGCAAAGCATTAAATAGGAACACATGGAATTGGCGCGAACACTCCGAAAAGGTTACTTCATGATAATGAGTGTATGGCTTCAGTAATTATGATTTTGAGATTGTCATCAAATACATTTAGCAATTACGAACATTGCAGATTAACCATTGTCATAGTACAGGTTATTTAGCAGGTAGCTAGCAGGGAATTAAACGATGTACGATGAAAGTAGATTCGTCGAAAGCGATGCAGATAAAATACCAGGCTATTCAATTTAATACGGCGTTCAAAATCTTATAACTGACTCATACCTACAAGAATTAGTATAGAACTTAACCGTACGTTATAATATGATAAAATAAAGATGAGTAGAAAATATTACAACAGTTCGGGAGAGATACGGGCAACAAAATTATGACCATTCTTTTATAATATCATATATAGCTACTCAAGTTAACAAAGTGGTTAAATTACATATGCTATAAGTCCATATCAAGTTCGTCATTTCATAATGACCAAAATGCTCTCTGCGAGACTATATATCAATGGTTAGTTGTGAATATATATTCTCTACTCAAGATTTACAGTTAAATATCATACTTTATACTTTCTATTGATAAAATGTTATTTAGAGACAGACAAATGAATAAGCACTGTAGTAGAAATATACATAATTTATTTAGAAAGAAAAATAAAAACAGAACTTCAATACAACAATCCCATCTTATAATCTTCATTCTTTGAATACTAAAACATTTTTACATAAACCATTGCATACATGGATCTGTGAAAGATGTTTTGATAATTTGGGCAAAGTACATATCATAGATACTAAAAAACTGTGATAAAGGCTGAAAAAATGAAATATCATCTACTGCATTGATATGTGTAATTAATATAAATAGAACGTAAAATGTAACGATTTATACTTCACAAAAACTAGAAGATAAAAAGTTTGTTTTAAATGGATAACTTAATATTATTACAAGTAAAACGAATATTTCATCTCTTAACGAACTGCCAGATTCCATAGAGATATAGATTTATGGATTGATAAATGCTCTATATTTGAACTCAACAAAAACGTTCATAAGTCAGGTATTATAAGGTCACGATACATCAAACTATCCGAAAGTAGTTCTATCAATACGGCCCATACAGAGAAAAATAAAAAAAATGAAATTTATATTTTTTAATGTGCCAAATATTAGTTGTTTTTAAACACTTATTAGATCATTGATGTATAATAGGTATTCAAAAGCAATATAAAGAGAATTCGCTACATATGTTTTTTTAAATATGAATCGTTTCCTTTTAATATTCAGATGCAGCTGTAACATCCCAGTGATAATGAAAGCACTTAAGTTATTGAAATACTGAATAAATATATATTTGCAACACTGGTTAATATTCTAATTTCGATGAAGCTCTTATTCCTAATATGACGTATAATGCAGAAACACGCACACATGCACACACATATATGCATGTGTGTGTGTGTGCAACATCATACTTAATGTATGTACACCATTGAAAGGCATAAGTCTGACGCTTTGTTTCAGTGTAAATTATTTCTTGGAAACGATATAATAAAAATACAATATATTTTGGAGCGAGATGAACAAACACACGAAGCAGCCCGAAGGAACACCAGCAGTTATTTGCCCTTCTTTAAGATTTAGCAATGATGTGTAGTCTGCGTTCATATAATAGACGAAATCTGTTGCTTGCGATATATGACTGCAGGATACACGTTATTGACAAGTTCCAAGAAATGGGAAAAGCGTCTGGCTTTTGCGTAGTTTGCTGGAATTGTGTTCATCTCATTTCGAGTTATATTATAATTTTAACAAGTCCATGAAGAGATTTCCACTGGAGTAAAATGTACAGCCTCGGGCCTCTCTGTGTTGTATACACGTTGGCGTTTATGAAAATGGCGTTTATAGTTTAATGTTTCAATTGTGCATATGTTCTTACTTATATACACACAGATACACACACAGACACACACTCAGATACACACACAGGAACATTGATCTTTGTCTTAGTGACTACTTTAAATCATATTAATCTGGCTTACTTAATTGTGCCTTTTATTTCAGAAATCTTCACCTGGAGTTAATCTGTTTTCCGCAACAATAATCCAGAAATTCTCTCAATTTGCTTTGTGTGTCACGTAACATCACGTTCCCAAAATATCTGCGATATCTGCGACATTTTTAATGTCAAGGAAGTGAATAAGGATGCTTGTTTCTTGGGTAAGGCTTAATTTAAGTTCTTCGTAGCATTTTTCTTAGCGATCAACTTTTTCCTCCGATCTTCCCTGTAATTTCCGTACAAAAGTCGCACATAATTTTTTTCATTTATGCTCCTTCAATGCTGCCTCTTACATTTTGCTTGCTATTCTTTCTCTCTATCTTTCTCTCTGTCTCTGTCTCTCTCTCTCTCTCTCTCTCTCTCTCTTTCTCTCTCTCTCTTTCTCTCTCTCTCTCTCTCTTTCTCTCTCTCTCTCTCTCTCTCTGTACTGCCCATTTTGAAAGGGATTCATTCAAAGTCCAGTGGGTAACACTCCTTTGTCCTTACTACGTACATTTTTTATTTGAATCTCTTTTCTGGGCAATTAATCCTGAGCCTGACGTACATGTTGCTGAATGTTAGAAAAGGTTAACTTTATGTCATCCTGTGGAGAGGTGATTTCTTCGCGTATATTATAAGCTTGTTATCTTTATCTTGCTGTTCTCTTCTTCTCTACTTCCCTGTTCCTCCAAATTGACTTGTTACTCTAATACTCTCCGATTGGTTGTACTTTCGGAACTGCTCTCTCATCGATCAGCTGTTTTGATGTTGTTTCCGATACTGTTAGTTACTCTATTTCTTTCACAGCGCTACTGGCTACTTGTATATAGAAACTCCCTCAAAAGGCGTTTGCTTGCACAAGATTATCACTTACACTCTCTTTTTTGCATCACCGACTAGTTCCATCGTTCGTGTTTCTGCATACACAATCTGGAACAACTGTGGACTGGTTTTGTAATTATAATTAGTTACCTGGGTAGCAAATTCACATCGACCCTCCACTTGTGATAGTACTTCGACACATCTTCACATGTCAACCGCCCATATATCAACGCATAAATGACAAAGAATTATAATCCAATGTTGCTGGCAAGACCTCTGAGAGTAGCTCATTTTATGATGGTCATTGTACTATGGAACTTGCTTGTGGGAGGATTTATCTTTCATTATGTCTGCTTGCCGCCTCGATTCGTTTTCAAATCACTCTCTTCAGGAGGCAAGAAGTATAAGTTTCTTCCTGCTCTCAATTGAAGTAACTTCTCGGATAAAGTGATAGTGTTTAACATATCAATTTCTGGGCAAGATATATATATTTTTTTTGGAATACACATTTTGCGAAGCTGTATGCTATTGAATCATCAAACTACTCTCATTCACATGAAAAAAAAAAACATGAATACTTCATTAATTTGCAGTTTCAAAATGCTGCTTTGGTTTATTACAGGATATTTTTGTCCATATTCATCTTAATTTTGTGTTAGTGTGTGTGTTTCTGAGTAGCTGTCAAGACTATCAGTTGTTTACTGTTTGTCTTGCGCTGTTTCGTTTTGAGTATTAGCTACCATGACGAAAGAGAAAAAGAAAAACTATTCTGCCCATTTTACGTGAAATACAATTTAATCAAAAGCTGCCCGCTTTCTTTGAAACAATCCAATCGAACTGATTCAGGCAAATTTATCCAATGAGAAAAAATCTCGAAAAGCAATCGCGATACAAAAGAATGTTGAAACACGTCTTGTCACATTACAAATGAAATCCAATAATAATAATAATAATAATAATAATAATAATAATAATAATAATAATAATAAGTAGAAGATGAAAAAAGAAAGAGAAGAATTGGAGGAGAGAAATGTAACGCGATTAACAACAACAAAAACAACAAAAAGAACAATAATAGTAAGAATTTTTTTCAAAGTATTTAGCCGATACAGTTGACCTCAGTAATTGACTGGTACCTTTCTTTATCGAAAGGAAATGAGGAAAAAGCAAATTTGATAGCCGTGGTATTCATAATTAGAATACAAAACAAACATATACTGTTAATATCACAGAAATGAAAGGCCGTGAGCTGGCCGAATCGTTAGCCCGCCGGACAAAATGCTTAGCAACTTTTCGTCCATCTTTACTTTTTGAGTAAATGCCGCCTTGGTCTCGACTTTGCCTTTCATTCTTTTCGGGGTCGATAAATAACTACCAGTTAAGCACATAGGTTGATATAATCGACGTATCGCAATCCCCGAAATTTCTGACCTTATGGCAAAATTTGAATCCAATATGACGGGACTGTTAAATGTCAAATGGTATGTGCTATAATCAATATTGCAGATTTTCTATATCGTCTGTTTTCAGATTTAACAGGTCTAGTGTCTTGAAAATAATTTTTGTTTGCTTTTGCAATAAAATATAATAATGAATAAAGACTAAAACAAACATATCGGCTGAAATATTCGTTGTAAAGAATTTATCAAAACACATTTGGCCTTCTTTCTATAAGGATATGACAAACGATTGAAACAAGAATATTATAAATTTCGTTATATTTGTATTGTACTTGTAATAAGGGAATTGCCTCCATAATAACGACAACGTCTTAATGCCACACGATATTTACTAAAATAACTTCGATAAGAAATTCTATAAATTTTATAGATATAATGACTGGTTTTGGTCCTACAGTGTAATTGGTACATTAGCAGAAAGTAATCTTGTTATATTTTAGAAGTTCATTATGTAAATGTTGCAGCAGAAATTTTAATATCTCTATAAAAGAAAAGAAGGAGATCTTCTCAGGGAATAATATTGAAGCAATCAGTTATATTAAAGCAACAGTCGCCATATTTCATGAAAGCATAGCTGTCATGACTTCCAGTTTTATTCGCATTGCATGGCATCTCGGACAAATACTTGTTTATCATAGCTTCTGCTTTGGCACAAGCCTTAATGAGGAAACTGAGTAGACGAAAACTACATGGAAACCCGTCCTCTGAATATCGTAACGAATATTAAGATTCTTCCTCGATATGCATTCTGAGTGCTACAAAGGTTAACTTTAGCCCCAGAAATATCTTTGCCAAGTTCTTGGCAGAATTTTTTGGGGTTGGAGTCGATTGAAGTTGATTGAAAATTCAAAATTTCAGAAACCAAACGTAAACTATTATTATTATTATTATTATTATTATTATTATTATTATTATTATTATTATTATTATTATTATTATTATTATTATTATTATTATTCAGGTCACTGCCTGAAATCGAATTGGGAATCTTCGGGTTAGTAGCTCACTACGCCATATGCTCGTGGGCAATTATAGAGTGAATTTTATGGAGTGAATTTTTCCTCAGGGACAAGTGACGTTTGGACGACTTGTCTTGCAAGTCTATCAGATAGATGAAAAAGCATTGCAGAAAATGAAGGAGAGTATAAATGACATTCAAAAAGAAGTTTGTTCATCTTGATTTTTACAAATAAGTGTAAATAACCTGCATTATTTACGGGATGACTCAATGTATATATATATATATATATATATATATATATAAAGTCGCCCTAGCGGACGGCATTTAAGGTAGCTTATGCAGAGGGCTCTTCATTAGATATTGGGCCCCAAAATGGCACTTCATGCATTGACTACATATTAAATTTTATTTAAAGTTGAACAATATTTTTCAAGCATTGAACAATTTTTGTCAAAACAATGATATGATTTGTCGACTTGGAACTTATTGCAAAGCTGCATGAGAAACAACAGTACTACCACCATCGCCACCACATCTGCAATACAAACACCTTTCAGACATCTGACACCATCATCATCATCTACCTTTGACTTCCCCTCCTTCATCATCACCACTGTATTTCACATCCCTTCCTCTCACTGGCATCCCTGACCGCCTCGGCTACCACTGCCTCTATCCCAACTACAGCTTATACTATCATCACCCCATTATCATCAAAAGGATAAATGTGTGCGTAAAAGAATATAATGTCAGTTCAGTGTTCAGTCCTTCTTTCTCTCACATACCCACTCTTTCTCTCTCTTATTATTACACCCACTGCCACCATCAACACCACTACTTTTAATAAAACATCATCAACACTCCCTAAATTACTTTGTCCCTCTTTCTCTCCCTCTCTTTTTCTTTCTCTCTCTGTCTGTCTTCACCACCGCCTTCACCGTCACTATGCCTACTATTATTCTCACCTAATATGAGCAATAGAAGTGTCATTAAATAGCGAGGAGGAGGACCGAACGATTTCGGATTTTGATGCATAACATCTTAATCCTCGTCAGCAACTATTAACGCCTAGCATAAAACTCAACTACCTCTGCCACTCTAATAGGAAAAACCGTTAAAAACCTATTCAGATTTTCAAAGCAGTAAAAGTGTCAGATGCTATGTATCAAAATCCAAAATCAGTTGATCCCGCTATATACGCTGGGTACTTACTTCCCTTTGTGAGTCATTAGGTACAGTGCTTTTTAGTTATTTTAGCTCCTGTTTCTAGCAATAGCTCGAGCTGGTCAGTACCGTCCGTCATTTTGTGACCTCTATTAGTTTTACCTTTAGGTTTAAATTGGTAATAAGCCGCCTATCCAATCTGTTTTAACACTTTCACCGCCTTGAAAATCAGAACAGGTTTTCAACAGTTTTTCTTATAAGATAGACAGCGGTAGTTGAGTTTGAACCTAGACGTCAAGATTCGTTGACGAGGATTAAAATGCTATGCATCAAAATCTGAGAGCGTTCCATGCGGCTATATACGCTGGGGACTTACCCCGCTTAGGCAATCATTAAGTACAGTGCATTATGGCTTTTGCGTTATTTTAACACTCGTCTCTAGCAATAGCTGGTGCTGATCAGTACCCTCCGTTACTTTTATGACCTCTATTAATTTTGTCAAATTGCTAAGTTAACCATATAATTTATTATATATATATATATATATATTTATATATTTATATATATATATATATACGTGTGTGTGTGTGTGTGTGTGTGTGTATAAGTGCATATATATATATATATATGCATATATATTTATATATATACATGTATATATAAGTGCATATATATTAATATCCTATGTATGTATGTATGTATGTATGTATGTATGTATATATATATATATATACATATATATATATATATATATATATATATATATATATATATATATATATATACACGTAATGTATGTATCTGTGTATGTAGAGTTGAAGAAAATGCTTTGTTGTTAATGTGAATACCGTATGCATTATTTATTTATGATCTCAAGTACGGAATAAACAATATTACTTTCATGGAGAACAATTTTCTGAAGACGAACATCAAGGAAATTGCTTCGATTACTTAGCTATTTCCATTTTTAAACAATATATGTATTCGTAAGATGTCTTTCCAGATTTACACTCCAATTGTATGCTTTAAGTGTTCACTATGAAATGTTGTATCTCATTAATCTTTTTCACTATATTCATATGAATATTGCTTTCTTATCCTTTTACTTTTCATCATTTTGAACCGTTCCATTTGGTGAATCCAATTTACATCAATACAGAAGGCGGAATATTTAAGTATATGTAACTTACCATCAGTTTGTGTACATCCTTCCATATATATGTTTCTGTGTGTAATAGCATGAGTATGTATTTTTCATATATGTATATGTATATATATTTCATCTGTATACAGTTATCTCTACCTAAACGTCCATACAAAAACATACATGCATGCATACATACAAACACGCAGGCACACACAGAGACACGCACACACAAACACACACACGTATATATATATATATATATATATATATATATATATATATATGAATATGAACACAAAAGGGTTAAAGGTTCACAACAGCTGATTGAGATCCGATCTTCATTGCGATTACATCATGTAAAAAAAACCCCTTTTTTTCTTCAGGTGAATTAAAAATTTAAAGCTTGGTTCGGAGAAAAAATACCAAGATATGAAATTTGGTGGGACCCTGTCATTTCGCCAAAAAATTAGGGAGTGAAGACATACCGAAGTTTAGCCAGATTTCGTATGCCTGTGGGTTATAAAACAACCAACGGACAATATCACATTAAATGATTTCTTTAACACATTTGTATCCTTATTTTATATAAACAACACACCCCGAATTTTCTCTATGTTGGATCTGGAACTGCATACCGGCGTGCATAAGTATAAAAAGTAACTGCATTCCGGTGTGCACAGGTATAATATATCATGTACATATATATCTTATATATAAGCATGTGTATATTTGTGTGTGCATGCACAAGTACATTTAAGTTTATGAATATGTCCGTATATGCACGGGTTACATGAATGTGGTCGTATATGGTATACCCATGGATATGCAAATCTGACGTCATCAGTAGTATGGATATAAGTGCGACAGGATTTAGTTCAGGAATTCCTGCGTGTCTCGGATGCTTATAACATGTGAGTGACAGAGAAATAAACAAAATGGAATTCGCGAGATACGTTATTAATAAATACGATTATTTCGATATATCTTTCATCGCTCCCCCGTGGGTGACATTCTTTACGATTAGTTGTAGTGCATCATTCGATTCAGATATACATCATTAAGTGATTTCTCAAACGGTAACTCGTTCTTTAAACTCAGTTTCGCGCATTTCGATTATGATATATCTTCTTATTTCTCTGTACCTTGTGGCATACAGGAGAAAGCATGAGCTGCAAACACACACACACACACACACACACACACACAGATATATGCACGTGTGTGTATGTGTTTGGCTAAACTAAAATGATCGTGAAGTAGTAAACACAAGTATAGCTAGTTATCTATTTCAGTTCTCAGATTACACAGACGCACAAATACATACGCGCTAACTGTCACATACATACGGGAACACACGTATTCACACACACACATGTACGCATAAAAAACATAGATACACGCATATGCATGTATATATGCATATAAATATATTCAGACTCACACACTCACACTCACACTCACACTTATATCAATTGTACACACATATAGTACTTACTTGCACGACATACAGACATATAGATATATATTAAATTTTCGCTAATAAAAGGTTGACAGTGACTATGAAGTTTTCACTTGCTTTCCTTCTAGAAATGTACTGAGAAATCTTTCAGTTTAATCTGAAATTGTTTTGACATAGAAACAAACATTAATACACAAATACACACGCACAGATATGTATATAGTCTTTAACGGTTGGACACTTAAGAATAAATGAATAAATAATAGTATATAAATATTGGGTTAAAAGAAACCGTTGGACGGAAAATTGGAAGGCAGCATTTGGGAGGCAAATCCATGTTTTCTATCAGCATTAAAACTGTCCTACCATTAAACTAGTATAATGATGGAACTCTAGTCATGTACATACATACTTTCACACACACACACACACACTCTCTCTCTCACACACACACACACCCTCACTCACACACACACACACACACACACACACACACACACACACACACACACACACACACCTACGCACACAAGCATGTATATATTATATTAATGCTTGTGCTTATGCCAAGTTTATCAATAAAACATTAGCTTAAAGTGAAGGATTACTGAATGCGTTTTGGAGTACATGCTTATTTTACTATTGCTTGCTTGTCTCCATGAGAGAGAGATAGATAGAGAGAGAGAGATACAGACAGACAGACAGACAGACAGACAGACAGACAGACAGTCAGGGAGAGAGAGAAAGAGAGAGGAAGGGATAGAGTAACAGACAGAGATTGAGAGAGAGAGAGAGAGAGAGAGAGAGAGAGAGAGAGAGAGAGAGAGAGAGAGAGAGAGAGAGAGAGATGTGTTCTAAAATACTCGTATTTTATAATAAATTTTCCTGAAGAAGGCAATTTTGCAGGGAGGTGGTGACTAGACATTTTGAACTCAGTATTTGACTGGCACAATAATTCATAGGTTGCTGAATAATGAAAGGTAAGATAGTAACGGCAAAATTCGAAAGGGTCTCATTAAATTCAAATCTTTTATTTCAACTTTCTAACGATTTTCTTCTACTTTCCAGTTCAATATTTCCTGTGAATGAGACACTACTTTATTGTAACTGCGAGGTATATTGGCTATTATAGTCCTCGATCGGTTTTACTGGAAATATGGCGGCTATCTTTGTCTTGGATAGATATGATAAATTTTTACCAAAAAAGAATCTATAGAAAATCTAGAAGCAACTACAGAAGTAAGGTACGCCGAAATAGATTGCTTTCTAGTCGTTGTACTATAAACATGCATATAAGAAATATAATATGAAAATATTCAATGATATTACCCTCACACTTGCTAATGACACACGTTTGTAATTTTAAATACAAATGGTATTACTTAGCCTCTATTTTTCAACATTGAAGTTCGATTATGCGGCAACTAGGATATCTTCAGGTATGGAGTTAAGGGAAAGAGTAAAGTAGACGTATTACCATTCTGGAACATATTTTTTTCCAGTCATCCTGTCAATGTTTATGACATCCTTGTAAAAGGCAAGTGTATGAGTTGGTCGTACTTATTTACAGAAATTAAATAATCATTGGTCACTGTAACCCGACTATATTCATTACCTCATTCTAATTCAGCAATATTTTCTACTTCTTGCTTATGTAAATAGTTTGAAAATTTATGGACGGAACAGAATATCTGATATTAATTCGACTAATATGTCGCTGTTACAAATAAGACCAAAGTTATTTTTTTCACTATTCCTCCTTTTTCCTTGTTCTTCCCACTTACTATCTCTCGAATTATGAAGAATTTCTTTTAATATGATTCGCATAGATTGGATTTCGCATCACTAGGCCTGTTGGTGATTGATGCTTTGATATCATAAAAGACAACATAACTACGACTAATTAGTAATATAAACACGTATGAACGTGCCTGCATGCAACACAAGCAATAAAACTTACTGAACTGGTATAAGTAGAAACTGTACTAGTCTTCGTATTCCTATTTCACGAGAAGAACGTTACTCAATGCAGATTTTAATATCTAACTCTCACATTTTTTTATCAATCTATAGAAAGCTGGCTTAGAGAACGAGAAGAATCAACATATTAAAAGCGTATACTGTTTTCTTATTTACATTCCGAAAGCCTAAGGTTGCAGTGCACACTAATAATTCAAAGCAAACTATTGATTTAGGAGAAAAAATAGAAAATGTAACGAAAGTAAACTAGATCATAGAATGAACGATGTAAATGTCTGTGAAACGCGAAAAGTAAAAATTGAGGATATTTAACAGGATTATTTTCGATCGTTACTCTACTTAAAATACGCCACTATCACCGTTACCATCATCATCATCATTATTATCATAGCAATCGCTATTATCATCATCATCGTTGCTATCATCAATGTGATTGTCGACTTCAGTATTGGCATCATCATTGACTAACACCTACCATATTCAATCTATACTTTTCTATTCCTTCTCTTTCTCCGCCACCACCATTAGCTATTTCATTGTATCATCGCAGTCGTCATCTCCTTGAACATCACTAGCATCAATATCATCAATAATATTATTAGTGTATTCATTATTCTTATCAACTTTAACATTCCCTTCACCCTCGACATCATCGTAATCTTCATGAAAAAGCATCATCATCAAGGACATAATTATTATTTATATTCCCTTCTATCAGCAACAGATCATCATCGTCGTTGTCATCATCATCATCGTCGTCGTCGTGGTCGTCGTCGTCGTCGTCGTCGTCGTCGTGGTCGTCGTCGTCATCATCATCATTATCAGCTTGTTTGTCAAAATCAACTTTATCACAATCACCAGTATCACGAGATCCTTAAAATTGTCATCTCAACCATCACTACCCTCACTCTCATCCGTCGCTTTCCTCGTCGTTGTCTTCATAATCACCAACTCGCCCTCCACGATCGTTATTTCCTTTCTTGTGATCATCATCATTCTCATAAATATTTCAAATTCAGATATTCATTTCAAAAATTTTCATAGTGGCATAAAGTTTCGAGAAGGTTACGTAATCATTGATATCAGCTTATTCTACTAAATGTTCCTTGGTGGAATTAGTTTTATTAGTGAAGGTACTTAATTAGTGTGTCGAAACATCAGTTTATTATATCTACTTTAATGTTCCGCGTGAAGAAAAATATACACCTTAGCATCGGTAATATTGGAATTTAAAGCTTAGTATTGCATAATACTTTCCCAGTTCTTTAAGAGTTACAACTTTTCGTAAATATTTGAGGTGTTGCTGATATTATTTGCTCCCAAATAATTTTTGATCGAGTAAGTCTATGATCAAAATCATTACCTCGGTTGAGATCTCTTTCGAATTTATTTGAAACTATTTTATTACGGTATGTGTCATGATATGTTAAAGAAAATACAATTTGATTTGAGGAAGATGACGTTCATATAGTTTGAGAAATGCACAGTGGCTTGCCTGGTTAACTAGTAGCATTTTTTCATGGTATTTATTTTTGACTGCCTGCATTTCTTTTCTTTATGTGTGCTTCAAGAAAGCTTGTGGCGTGATTGATTTTTGCTTTTTTAGTTTAAGTTGCTTGTAGCTTGATTCTTGTTGCAACGAGTCGTAGCTACTGTAAGGATGTTATAGTTGATCGATCGGTCTTTTAGATACGTTTAAGAAAAATAGAACAACTTATTTATATCCTAACTTATTTATGACTAGGTTTATAATAATGACTATGCTATTCCTTGAACGACTAAAAAGTTTGTTATAGAGTTGAAATAATCATTTGGAAATCTGAAAACATGAAACTATGAACTAGATGAAGCCCAGTTAGAAGTTGGATTCAGTAAAAAATATTTCTTACACAATAAAGAATCTGTTCATTAGTTATAAGATTGGTGTTTTGCATGCCATCATCTTGATATGGCTGCCGTTGATGTTAGAAATGTGTCTAATAAATTTATAGATTTCAGTACGTAATTTACATCACCATTTTGGACTGTTAGAAATTCCAAGGTTTTTATGCTACTTAACCTACATTCTTCTTTTAAATTTAGAAACAATTTCTCAGTTCCTTTGTAAAATGCTGTTTACTAAAGTACTGTTTAAAAAAGTCTATGAAGCCATGTTTTTCCACACATACTTGTAGTTTTCTCTGTTTATCTTTCCCTCTTCCTAATTTGTTTTCAATATACGTACAATTATGCAGAGCTTGCATTCATTTTTATCTCTCTCAATACGTCAATGCTTGACATTCGATCTTTTCAAATCTATACATATAGTTTTTGTTCGAAAACTCCTCCAGTATTTTCTACTATTCTTAACGATTTTATTCTGTAGATTCTATTTTATTTTGTACTAGCTGGAGTACCCGATTTAATGATTCAGAGAATTAACAGTAACGTCACTGAGCACTTTATCTAACTTATATAAAACCATTTCGAAAAAAAAGAAGCAAAATTTCGAACTAAGAACACCCTGTAGACCTTTTTAATTTTCTTTCTTTAAGAATATATTTTAAGAATATATTCCAAACATACAAGTTCAATTATATAAAAAAATGTACACAAGTTCAAAACTTTTGAATCCCTTTTTAGTTTCTGCTTAAACGTAATCCTTACCCTAACTCGAAATTATAATCCTAAGTGGTAACACGAAACCCAAACGTTAAATGCTAACCCTCAGCGGAGCGAGGAAGAGAGTGATATGAAAGACGTATGCGTATGTGTGTGGAGTGTGTGTGAGAGAGAGAGAAAGAGAAGGAGGGATGAAAAAAGAATGATTTTGGTTTAATCACAAATATATTTGTTGTAGGATTAAGTTACTTCCTTTCATGTGCGTAATGTCGTATACATGTTAATAGAGTAAACTTTTTCATCTTAATCATTCCTTGTCTTGAGAGTGAGAGCATGTGACATCCCTCCATAGATACATACATACGTACATACATACATACCTATATACACACACACAAATAGTGTTTTCATTAATTATCGTTTGTCTGCTACGACTAGGCTTTGTAACCTGATTGAGAGCGCGCGCGTATGTATCCCTGAATGTCAGTGGTATTAACGTCACAGCCCGCTGCC
This sequence comes from Octopus bimaculoides, assembly GCF_046866305.1. Lineage (NCBI taxonomy): Eukaryota > Metazoa > Mollusca > Cephalopoda > Octopoda > Octopodidae > Octopus > Octopus bimaculoides. Next base: position 27,882,992 of record NC_142936.1, on the reverse strand, counting down.
ACTCCACATTTGTCGGTTATACAACTCTGTTCTCCACTTCTCTGATATCAGTCACTCTCCCTATGCGATCTCATTTCCATCAAACTAAGACTCTTGCACACTTCTCATTTTATCCAAAAATAGCCCACCCTACCATTACAATTTTATAAGCTATAAGGTAAAGATAACTTCAACCTATATGTTCACCAAAAACGTTGCTCAGTGATTATATACATGTCGAATTTATATACAAATTTGCTCTGATATATTTTGTCACATAAAATTTCTGACTCACGCTCATGCTATTTAGATAATCATATCCTGAATTTGACTAGTTTGTACTTAGAGATCTCTCAGAATTATTTTCATTCTCACCCCCAATTTATTGTTACCCTCAACTTCACTCATCCTCAAATCATTTATCTATCGAGCTGTATCATTTATTCGTCAACCTTTCCGATACTCCAAATGGATTTCATTTGAAATGTTTTACATCACAACTTGGAATTTTCCATTATCGCTATTGCAAAATTCAGCTAAAACCTCACTGGACGTGCTAGCAATATACTTATATGGATAAAAACATTTTTTTAAAGGGGGAAAAAGAATCTGATTAACGTTTTCCAATCAGAGTCTATTAAGAGTGCAATGAATATTTTAAAGCATTTGTGGCATCTGGGTTGAACACATGAAAGGAATAACATCTACATACAAAATATACACACGTACTCACACTAAACCGCTCATATCACGGATACAATTGTGTAGGACAGTGACATACACATCCACTACATGATTTTCAATTTATCATACATGGAGGTTTGTACACACATACACACACACAAACACACACGCACACACGTACGCCCCCTTGAGTGAAACAAGTAAAAAGATTTGTCAATACAAAGACCTTCACCTGGGAACCAAAAAATTAAGATATCTGAGAACTCCAGAGCATTTTGGATTTAAACAAAGGAACCTTGTTATTTTGTTAAGGAATAAATTCAAGTATGCAAAGGAAAATTTGAATCCAAAGAAGAAAAGCCCCATACACACACTTGCACGGGGACAAACAGACATACACACATGTATGCACACACACGCATGCATACGCACATGCACATACACAAACACACACACATGCCCGCACATATGCACAAATGAATGTATGTGTGTATGCATATTGTCATTCATAGCATGCAAAATAATATCATCGAACTATGCAATAAAGATAGTCTGATTTGGATTTAACCCTTGTGACATATCGAGATTTCATTACTGTGAAATTTCCTTTCACATTGATCATGCAGAATGTTTTATTTAGGGTGGCGAGCTGGCAGAAACGATTGCTTGCCGGGTGAAATGGTTAGCGGTATTTTGTTTGTCTCTACGCTCAGAGTTCAAATTCCGCCGAGGTCGACTCTGCCTTTCTTTCTTTCGGGGTCGATAAATTAAGTACCAGATGCGTGTTGGGGTCGATCTAATCGACTAGGCCCCGTTCCCCAACATTTCGGGCTTTGTGCCTAGAGTAGAAAAGAATATGCTTTATTTTAATGCTTTGAAACGGCTAACAGGTTAATAGCTTTGTGATTACCTTACCCACAAACAGAGAAAATGGAGTTTGGGAATACTTCATGACAATTCTATGAACATTTATGGTAAAAGTATTGGGTTGTGCGGAAAGTTCGTGCCGATTTTCCAAAAGGTTCTTCTCACTCAACTCATGTGGTACCCAAACATCGTAGCGATTAGTGTACCCAAGCTTTACCAGGTGCTCATGAACGACGGATTGCTTTCTGCCAATTCTCGGGTTGTGCAATGTGGGTCATTCTAAATTAACGACTTGATTTGGTCATCATCTGTAGTGGATAGTCTGCCTGATCGCTCTTTATCAATAAGGCTAAAATCACCAGCTCGGAACCTTGCTAGCCGCTTCTGTACAGTTCATTCGGATAAAGAAACATCACCCTAAACTGCGCATATTTCATTGGTTGCTTGTGAGGTATTTTTCCCTTTACGGAAAAAGAAAATGAATTTTCTTATCTTTCATTTTAAAGGGTTACAGAATTAACACAGATTATGTTATCTTTTCCACGAAAAGATAGCTGAAACTGTGCACTAAATGGAGGTGTAATCAAATCCTATTTTATGAACTCAAACATCTAAAATAAGTCGAAAGGTAAGCTACTATAAATCGGCACGTACTTTCCGGACAACCCAATATATTAACCAAGGAAGTATGATAAGATTTAGGTCTTGGGAGAGAGGACGAATTTGAGTTGGCCCATCTTTGAAAACGTTCAGTATGGGATTTTATACAGTGTGGGATTGCATCCAGTACAATATATTTTAATCGCTCGTTTTTATTTCCATATTTCTACTATGATATTGGGGAGAATTTAGTTGAAAATTTCTCTCATTTGGACTGTTCTTAGTATTAACAAGTTACTGCATATCATGAAAATATAACTGGTCATTATTCTGAAAAAGTGATACTGTCCATCAAAATTGATTAAGGCACAGCCCTAAAAACTTGAACCGCTAGTAGAATATCACTGCATATAAATATGCTGAATCTTTAAAATTACGCATAATGGGTGTGTTAAGGAAAGTTATGTATTCTATTATCAGTCATACGGATATCTCTGAAAGTGCATACTTGGTCAAAGGGAATTTAGAGTAATGGTGTGTTGAAATGTTAGTTTCTTATAATAAATTATGCGTCGGTTATAAATATATAAAGGGAGATAGAGAACAAAAATAGAGAATCATGGCAAATATCAATATCAATATCAATATATATATATATATATATATATATATATATATATATAAGCTGAAATCAGACACTCCTAAATCAGGTTTTACGCTACATTGTACTGTTATTATTGACATTTCAGAAGAGAATAAACACAGAAAAAAATTCCCAGACATTTTCGAAAACAGCCACCGTTTCACAAACATACACGCGCACACACACTCATATAAAAATGAATGTGAGAATATATATATATATATATATATATATATATGTGTGTGTGTGTGTGTGTGTGTGTGTGTGTGTGTGTGTGTGTGTGTGTGTGTGTGTGTGTATGCGTGTTTGTGTCTGTATTTATATAAATAAATAAATATGTTTATATAAGTATATGCGTGTGAGTCTGTTTCTGGACTCATATTCCTGATTGATAAATTGATAATTTGATTGTTGTTGAAGAACATACATCGTAGTTTACACCCCACTGTGTATCCCGCAATAATTGATGTCAACAGAGGCAGTCTGTTAACAACGAGAAACGAATACATACATACATACCTACATACATACATGCATTCATACATACATATATATATATATATATATATATATATATATATATATATATAGATATATATGTATATGACGTCAGTATAATATATATATATATATATATATATATATATATATATATATATATATATATATGAGTATGTGTGTTTGTATGTATATGTGTAAACAGATAACAATTGGCAGAGACAGTTCGAGTGAGAGAGATTATCATCATTAAATGTTCCAAAGACTATACCTATCTCATGCATTAAATGGAACTAAACAGATTGCCTTTTATTTCCTTAGTAGAGCATCAAAGATATTTTATCGATTTTTCACATTCTGTTCTTTACATGCGAAGTTTAAAGTTTTGCATCTATACAAACATCAGGCATTTGATGGCAGTTCAATGATAAGATTGAAAGTAAAAGTAACAATATTAAAGATAATAAAAAAAGTTATCTCATACAGGAAGATACAAAATGAGTACGAAAGTGTGACTGCGACAGAATTAAGGAGTAAAATTTAAAAAAAAATATATGGTTGGAAATACTAAGTGCTTGCAGCAAAATCAATAAAAAATTTCGAGTGACTTTCGTAATTTTACATATGTTTTATGTAGAAATACTCCATTCTTTCTACTAATCTTCTACTCGTACTTATACTGATAATTTACTCGCAGGTCATCCCTGTTTGAATAAATGTAGATTTTCGTTAAGTTTTTTTTTCTTGTTCATTTTGTTTTTCATAGATATTTCTATCATTATGTCTACGTATATTCTTAAATATGTTTCTATGTGCTTACTGGAAAGCACCACGCACACACAAATCCACGCTAGCACTCACACACGAATTTATACATACACACACACAGACACACACGTGCACACACACACACACACACACACACACACACACACATATATATATATATATAATATTTATATATGTATATATATATAATATTTATATATGTATATATGTATATATATATATATAATATTTATATATGTATTTATATATATATATAATATATACATATATATTATATATATATATATGTATATATATATATATATATATATATATATATATATACATACATATATATATATATATATATATATATATATATATATATATATATATATATATATATATATATATATATATTTATATATATATAATCAAAATAAGCAACAAGGATATTCAAAGTTAATGCAGTACGATCGTTTCATGTGACTCTATTTATTTAAGCAATGTGAACATTACATTAAATGTAAAATGCAGACTAATCCTCAGTTGCACAAAGATATAGAAATTTACTGAAATTTCATTTCAACAGGACATATTGTTGTTACTACATTTAAACTCTCCAAGTGGAAAGGAAGAATACAAAAAAAAAAAAACATTTCCACTTGTAGTTACAACAATATGTCCTTCTGTTGAAATTAAATTTCAGTAAATTTCTATATCTTTGTGCAGCTGAGATTACTCTGCATTTTAAATTTAATGTAATGTTCACATTGCTTAAATAAATGGAGTTGCATAAAACGATCGTACTGCATTAACTTTGAATACCCTTGTTGCTTATTTCGATTTTAATCACCTTATTTTGGAATTGTTTGGATAATACCATACTTAATTCTGGTGCCTAAACTTAAGAACCACATTCACCCTGAATCTAATTCATATATATATATATATATATAATATTTATATATGTATATATACATACGCATACATATATATATATATATGCCTGTATGTATACATACATACATACATACATACATACATACATACATACATACATATATATATATATATATATATATATATATATATATATATACATATAGGGAGTATTCACAAAAAAAGCAAACAAAAGACGAAGACAGATGGTGTAGACTACAAACAGATGTATTAGTGTGACGCTCGGGAAGTGAAAAAGTTTTAACATTTCTAGCCTACGCTCTTCCACGGAAAGAAACAGAAACGAACAAAGAGAGAAAATAAAGAATGTGTAGCGGTTAGCGATCTATCATGGCGAAAACGATATACATATAGAGAGACTTAGAAATATTAGTATTTCTATTGATATACACATATATGTATTTATATATGTATATATATATATATATATATATATATATATATATATATATATATATATATATATATATATATATATATGTGTGTGTGTGTGTGTGTGTGTGTGTGTGTGTGTGTGTGTGTGTGTACCAAATATCTGTTAACTTTTATCTTTTACTTGTTTCAATCTTTGGGTTGTGATTATGCTGGGACACCGATTTGTAGAGATCTATTCGAGCAAGTCGACCCAGTATTAATTCTTTTAAATCTGATCCTTTAAAAAGCCGGTTCCTTCGTCTTAAAGTTTCGAGGTAAAAATGGAAATGTCTCTTTGCAAGCGTTATATATGAGTCGTGAAGGAAAATTTAAATCCATATACAAACACCATCTTCCATCTTTTAGGCACTGAAATGATAGGCTTTCAACAACAATTTCGATTTTAATCTGGAAACTTAAAGATGAAGAGACCAGCTACGACTTCAAATGGAAAATTTTTCTCAAAATCTCATCCTATATGAACGAGTCCAAGATGCTGAATATGTCCTCTGGAAAAACTGCATCTCTTAAAGACTTATTATGAAGAAGGGTAACTTAAGATATTGTTCTGTGATTTTGCCTATAAATTACCGAGGGAAGGTATTTTGAATCAGACCTGGGTGGAAGGTGGTATAAAATGTTGTGTAACGTCTTTTGTGGTTAGTAACGTTTGTGTATCACCATCAGACTCTATGGGACATTGTTAAAGTTTTATGGTATTTACGAACATGTATACGCCTTCATATATTAAAGAGTAAATACATGCCTAACGAGGGAGAGTGACTTAGTAACACAGAAATTTAGTAGCAGTTACAAACACGTTGATATTGTAAATATTTTAAATAAAATATCGTACTACACACTGGCTCATAGATGCCATCCTCTACAGATGGAGAGACATACCTTAATCTAAATTTTCCGGTCTTGCCTCATCATCATTCTTCATCAAAAGAAAATGCCACCGTCTGGCGCACATACAGCTCGGTCCAAATGTAATCAAGTCTCGCTGTCAGAACGCCAAGTGTCTGAACAAATAATGAAAGTGTTATATTGCCTGAGTGTGTAATGGTTTCACTAATTTACCTCCATTATTTCATTGACCCGAAAGGACGAAAGACAAAGTTCACTTCGATGTGATCTTAATTCAGAGCTCAGAAATTCGGAACAAATACCATAAGGCATTCTATCCGATGCTTTTACAACTTCCCCGATTTGCTGTCCTTAACAATTATTATTATTATATCTAGGCGTAGGAGTGGCTGTGTTGTAAGTAGCTTGCTTACCAACCACATGGCTCCGGGTTCAGTCCCACTGCGTGGCACCTTGGGCAAGTGTCTTCTACTATAGCCTCGGGGCGACCAGAGCCTTTTGAGTGGATTTGGTAGATGGAAACTGAAAGAAGTCCGTCGTATATATATATATATATATATATATATATATATATATATATATATATATATACATATGCGTGTTTGTGTGTCTGTGTTTGTCCCCCAACAGATGCTTGACAACCGATGCTGGTGTATTTACGTCCCCGTAACTTAGCGGTTCGGCAAAAGTAACCGGGAGAATAAGTACTAGGCTTACAAAGAATAAGTCCTGGGGTCGATTTGCTCGACTAAAGGTAGTGCTCCAGCATGGCCGCAGTCAAATATCTGAAACAAGTAAAAGTGTAAAAGAGTAAAAGAGAGTATACATTCTTTTCAATGATATTTCCGTCTTAAAATAACGCAGACAGATTACCTGTGAAAGAATGCTATACTTTTGTAATTATTTTACACTCCTAGAAGAGAAATCCACCAGCTGATTTCTTGAGAATGCTTTCACAAGACGGATGTATGTACGTATTTGTGATGCATGTACGTATTTGAGATGGAGTTTAAACGCCGAAACAATGGAATTTGCAGTGAACTAAGCTGATGTAATACATTCGGTGGCGTGGAGGGAGGAAACTTGAGGGCATGGGTAACTACAAGATTTTCTTTTTAAAGCCTTATCCAGGCCTGCGTACACATATTCAGATACGTATCTGGCATTGCAAATATGGATATAAGATTGGAAGATTTAGTGTAAGAGAAGAGATGTGGTAAGGTTTATGCTTGGATGTCTCTAAGTCTGACAATGTAGACGGCCATCGGTACCTGTGGAGTCTCCTTTGGCTTTCAATATGCTCTAATCATAGAGTATTTTCTCCTGCCAGATTTTACATAGCCTTTGTCTCTTTGTGTACAATTTACTCGTTGTATTGTATTTAATATATTCGTATGTATTTACACTGATCTGTTGTTGAATTTTTGTTTCTGTAATAATTTGGTCTCAAGAGATGTCTTCCAAATTAGAATGTGACAAAAAAATTAAAAAAAGCAGAATAATTAAAATGAAAAACGAAAAGGAACTAAAACTAATGCACCAAATACGAATGATGGAGAAAAAACAATTAATAGTTGGCTATCGAGGCAATGCAGAAGCATTGTGTTTTCAAATGTTTTGCGGAAGTTCATTTTCCAGTTACATTTTCTGTCAAATATCATAGACAGGAAAATAAATAACAAATTTTTAGTTATTGCGCTCATATTCCTGCTTTTGTCCATATATAGACACATACATATACACGAACACAAGCACATACATGCTAAAGTGCTCATGTGAGAACGCACATCCACTGACATCATTAATACACTCTTTATATTATCATTTTCCTGAAGTATTCTGGTCTCTCTTTTGCAGCACACGTGCAAATTGAACACCCGCTTCCGCCGATAACAATAGAAGAGTGTTAACTTTCGAAAGAGTTGCTGGTCAGAAACTAAGGCATTTGTAAATATGCACACACTCACACACACAAAATATACACACACATTCTCTCTCTTACACACACATATAACTTCACTTCCTTTCCTCATAACTTTCTTAATAATTATTACTTTGTAATGAGATTTTGCAGATACATTTCGGAATTCTACATGGCGATTATATTGATGAAATTAAAATATCAAAAATGTTCTCTTTGCCCAGAAATTACGGAAGACCATACTTTTCTTCACCCATTCAGTAATTCACTGATGACAGTTCCACAAAAACATTCAAACAACTCTTTGACGGTAACCGGATTAACACTAGTTATTGTCAACATGAATATTGGAAGACATTAAAAACAAATTATTCTCGGTTTAACTTACACTAACTCCAATACAAATAGCAATTAATTATGCAACTCAATGAATGTTTCCAATTCGTCTTGGAATTGGCTTCTTTCTTTTTAATCGTGTACTCTAATTTCATGTTGATATTTAAAACGTTAATCAAGATAATGTCGAAGATTTTATTTATGATGCGCAATGAAGATAAAGAAACTATGGACATTTTAAGAAGATAAGAAATATTTTTATAGCTGCGTAAAATAATTTAGCAAAATATTTGCATAAAGTCTGGAAATGTATCTCTACAAAATTTTCACTATTATATATTATGTACTTCACAAAAACACTGATATGTACATGCTGCAAAATGATACGCAAAAACAAAAAGAAAAAAACTATATGAGAGACATGTGAAGGAAAAGCAAACAGAGGTTATTAGCTTAGCTCTCCGGGAAAATGGAAAGAGTCTGTAGTTTCGAGCCTATAACACAACCATCAACTCAACAGTGACATATAGAGTGAAGAATATAAGTAAATCCATTTCAAATAAAGATATATAATGTTCATCCCAGAGAATTTGAAAATTTGGATGAAATACCTTTGATCCTAAGTCTGTAAAAATTAACTTGAGACAAAACAGCCACAATCATCTCACCCCCACCACAAACAATACCTACGCACCACCACGAATATCTAAGCCAATGCAACGCACATCATCACCATTATCAACCCACCGACTTTTCACTCTAACTCGCTAAAATAGATATCAGTATTATTTTTAAGGTTGTTTCTATACATATTCTATAAAAACTATAGCCAGCAGTGATTTTTGGTACAACGTTTCATATCGAGACGTTAGATGTAAACAACCAAGTTTGTTACAAATGCAAGGGGCGAGTTGCCTATAAAATTTGGTAGAGTATTTTCTCTTCCCCATTTATTACCTTTTTATCTTTTTTTCAATATTACATCCATAGGAATAAGAACATTTTCCGCTCTTAGAAAACAACTTCCTGAACTCAATGGTTTTACTACATATTTTTTGTGGATAATTAATCGTCTCTGCTTTTAGAGTTACCTTCAATTTATGATGTTTGAAAAGAAGCTGTCACGTAGTGTGTAAAGGAACCTTAAAGGGATTACATGGATATTAAGCATGATGTTTTAAAAAGAATTGATGCGGGAGAGAAATTAAGTTGTATTGACAAAACATTAAATCTTGCAAAATCTGCTTTGGAAACAATTGATGACAAGAGAGAGAAAATTATATCAAGTGTTCAAGAAGCTATTTTTCCATAGATCTAATGTAATGCTTTAAATGGAATGCCTCTTGAGTGAATGAATCAAGGATCCAAATTGGTGTAATGTGCCGATAAACAGGTTGGTAATTTAAAAAAAAATCTAAAAGTTTATATGGCGATTTGAAGTAAAAATAATGTGAAGTTACTAATGAAAAATTATTCCTGGCTTGTAAAGGCTGGTTTGAAAATTTTAAGAAGCGCACGAATTTGTGCCAACATAAAATTGACTGGTGAAGCTGCAAGCGCTGATACACAAGCTGCAATTAATTATCCCGGGCAGTTGAAGAAAATTTTTACTGAATGGGGGCTACACACCAGAGCAAGTACACAATGTTCATAAAACTGCACAGTTCTGGAAGCGTTCACCTATAAGAATTTTAGTTCTCGAGAAGAAAACTCAAAATATCAAACTTCCAAAAATGGCCTGACATTTCTCTAAGGGGGAAATGCCGCTAGTGATATGAAATTAAAGTCCTTACTCGTATATCACTCCGAAAATTTAAGGGCTTTCATGGGTTACACAAAGCTCAATCTACCTCTGTAGTTTGGCGTTTAAATAACATGGCATGGATAACTGCAAGCTTTTCCAAACCACTTGGTTTACAAATTTCTTTTTTCTTCTGCCTCTAGAAAGGTAAAATGCCAGACATTATTTCCAACAAAACATTGCTTCATTTAGACAATGCATCAAGGTATGATAGCTAACTTCAAAGTGAATTTTATGAGGACTTTGAAAAAAGATATGAAAGAAATTGACAAGGAGTATAAACCTACAGCTAGAGGTTCCTGGAAGAAATTCAACGTAATGGATGTTGTGGATAATATAGCGGTATCAAACTCGAATAGTATTTGGAAATGTACACCCGTGTCTATATCCAAAGTTTTTCTCAAACAGAAAATCTACATCAAATTTGAAAAGATATTGTGACACTTATAAAGGATAAAGGATTTGAAGAAGTCATAAAAGATGATGAAACTGAGAGACTAGTGTCACAGACAGAATGTTTATCTAACGATGAAATGATGATGTTAGAAAAAGAACAAGATCAGAATAGAAATAAGACAACACAAGCTCCACTACGTAAATGTAGCACAAAAAAATTGTTGTTAAAAAGTTGGCACTTATAAAGGAAGGCCTGCAGGCTTTTGCTGCCGCTAATACTAATCGCGAACGTAACATAAAAGTCACAATGAACTCAGTTCCGGAACAGAACTATACTAAGTTATGATGCATCAGAAACAACAAACAACTTTGGATAAATTCTTTACATCACAAGCTAATGTTGGTGATAATTACTATAAGATCGTAAATATTGGTTTCAAATTGTGGTTCAAGGCCAGCAATCTCAAGTGAGAGGTAAATTGATTACATCAACTCAATGCTAAACTGCTACTTACTTTATCTACACCGAAAGGATGAAAGGCGATGTCAACGTCGGTGGAATTAGAACTCAGAATGCAAAGACGGACGAAATATTGCAAAGCATTTTGCTCGAGGTGCTAACGATTCTACCAGATCTTGCTTTAAGTTAGTAAATTTTGTTCCCAATCCTCCTAGTAACATTCATCCACCATCGCACCCACCCCACGTATTTTTGGGATATTACGATTCTTAATAATTTCATGATGCATTCCTCTTGGAATGTTTTTATGGTTATCTATCTATATCGTAATGTGTATGTTTATAAATTCGATTTTTCATGTATAACGGTAATCGTATAGTTTGTCTTCTGTTAAGTTGTATTTTCTTTTTCGAAAAAAAAAAAAACCCCTGCAGGGAGGCAATCTCACTTGATCCATGAAAGTTTAAAGGAAAATTAATTTCGCAAACCAGGATTTGGCATTGCAGACAACTTTTCAGCTGAATATATAGAAATTGTATGCTGACGTTGAGATAACCTGATCTTTGTCTATCTCCTTAACATCTTGGAAATTTTAAGTATAATTATACTAATTTGTCCATCTGTTCTAATTTAATTAGATTTTATGTGTTTGTGCAGGTGAGGATTGTTCTGCATTTTAAATTGATGTAATGATTGCATTGTTCAATTAAATGGAGTTACATGAAACGATTGTACTGCATTACCTCTGGATATCCTTGTTTCTTATTTCGATTATATATATAGAGGTGGATTTGTATAAAAATATATATATCTATATGCATATATATATATATATATATATATATATATATATATATGTACATACATACATACATACATACATATATATATATATATATATATATATATATATATATATATATATATATATATATATATATATATATATATATATATATATGTATGTATGTATGTATGTACATATATATATATATATATATATATATATATATATATATATATATATGCATATAGATATATATATTTTTATACAAATCCACCTCTATATATATATATAATTTTAATTCTATTAAAACACACACACGTATATATATATATATATATATATATATATATACGTGTGTGTGTTTTAATAGAATTAAAATTTCTTTGATTAAAACCCTTTCAAACATGGAAGTATCCACAGAGCATTTGAGGCACATAATGCTTCATGAGTACAAAAAAGGAAACTCTGCAGCCGAAGCGACTCGAAACATAAACTCAGTTTATGGGAAAGAATGCTTGAATGAAAGAACTTGCAGAAGATGGTTTGCAATTTGCAAAATTCAGAAGTGAAGATTTCAGCGTTGAAGATGAAGATCGAAGAGGACGTCCAGTTGAGTTTGATTATAAGCTCCTGAGGAATTATTTGAAGAAAATCCTGCATTATCAGCTGCAGAATGGGCAATAAAGCTTAGTTCAAATCATACAACTGTTCATCGTCCCCTTCAACAACTTGGAAAGGTTCCTAAACTTCGAAAATGTGTGCCTCATGAATTGTTCTAAAGCAACCGCAAATCCCGAGTTGACATCTGCTCTGTTCTCCATTCTCGCGAACTCATTTCTCCCTTTTTGGATAGACTTGTTACTGACGACGAAAAATTGATCTTCTTTCGAAACGTTAAACGTCGTAAACTGTGGCTTAGTAAAAGGAAAAAAAAAACTCAACCACAACCGAGAAGGGAATTTCATGGGAAAAAGGTTCTTCTCTCTGTCTGGTGGGATTGCAAAGGAGTAATTCACTTTGAATTGTTACCACCTAATGCAAAATCAATGCTCAAGTCTACGGTCAGCCACCTTATTCTCCCGACATTGCTCCTTCAGACTACCATTTGTTTCGTAGTTTACAGAATCTTTGGGAGACTTAACTTTTGCAAGCGAGGAGGAGGTCGAAACTGACATTTCAGAGGTCTTCACTTTGAAACCAAAAGAGTTTTACATTGATGGGATTAAAAAGCTTGTAAATAGATGGAAGGAAGTCATAGATAATCCGGGAAAGTACATTAATGATTAAATTTCAATTAAATATAACATTTGATCCCTTGTTTTCTTTATTCAAAATTCGGACAGAACTTATGGGGTGATCTGATATGCCCAGGGTTAACATAGGTAATTTATATCGGTAGTAAGAAATGATATTCTTATCCCTTAGACAGTTATTTCAACCGCTTAAATTGAATATATAAAGGTATTCACAAATTAAAAAACAACCAGAAAAACAAAAAAAGATTTATTCCCCCTTACCTAAGAAATATTATATCCACAGATTATCCCTTTAGGTAAAAAAAAAACATCATTACATTCAGTCATTATCCCTCTTGAGCTATACTCTCCTGTATGAAAACAAATCTTTCATACCTGCTTCAACATAAGATTAAATCTAAAGCTTATGATTTCATAATATTGAGTCATGATTAGCGAAGTGAAACCGGTCTTTTCTGTACATATTGCAATGGATTAAACAATCTTTATCTACACAAACAGCATTTCTGTGCTTTTTCAACTCAAATCTTATTTCATATATATATATATATATATATATATATATATATAT
>NC_142936.1:27841678-27866678 GCF_046866305.1 Octopus bimaculoides | reverse complement strand
TAGTGATCAGGGCTCCATTTCTAAAACGAAAATTCCGTTGTTACCTTGTATTTACCTTTATACGGTCTTCTCTGCAGAAATAAGTACTGGCGTGATGGTGTAGTCATCTCTCACAAACAAACACACACAGATCTCACATGAATACTAGCACACTAAATATATGGGACTATGATTTCAATTCAATTTTTATCTATATGTCATTATAATCTTTTTGACACTGCCTTTCAACACTGTCACGAGGTTTACTTCGATAAAATTAAATTTTGCTGTCGTCTTCATATAATTACTTGAAAGCTTTAGAAGTAGGATTAAGGTCGCAACATCTTGAATGTAGGGTAACGAACAAGAAAGCATTTGTAAATTCATAGCATGAATGTTTAGATTGAGATGAATTCTGCAATGCAGTTCGACTAAGCAGAATGTCAGTTGTGCACATTATTGAAATATTGATTACTAGCATAAACATATTTACACTGCAAATAAATATTTGATGGAGTCTGCGCAAGAGAAAAAGTAGCCACATATGTACAAATTCATATAATATACGATATATATACACACACACACACACGCGCAGACGCACAAGCACACACATACACACACTTGTGTGCGTGTTTACAATTATGTATGTCATTATTCAGTTTATTTCAAGATTTCTCGCCAGTAGAGAAAGAACCAATATCTAACCTAGATCCAAAGCTCCTTCATTGAAATTTCAACACCAACAACAGGTTATTTTTCTTTGTATGTATGTATGTATGTGTGTATGTATGCATGTGTGTATACATGTATGTGTATATAGGGTTAGTGTTATATATATATATATATATATATATATATATGCACATATGTATCAAGGTGAGTAAAAATTAAGCAACTGTTTGAATCATGAGGAATTTATACCAGGTTTTTGCAGAGTTTTGAACCCTTTTCAAACATCTTTTTGCAATTGTCTGATATTAAAGACATAGCCCTGCCATAATGCATCAATAAATTAACTTTGAAATTTTTTTCAGCGTCGTTACAGTCATCTGAAATGGAATTGTCAAAGCGCGATATTCACGCAATTTTGCGATTCTACTTAAAAAAAGGACGTACCGCAGCTGAAATTACTCGCGATATCAACGAAACATTTGATGAGGAAATGACCAGTGAGTGGTGAGTTCGAAAATGGTTTAAATGCTTTTGCCGTAAAGACATGAGCCTTGAAGATCGTGAGCGTAGTGGACGCCCATCTGTCATCGATGACGGTCGATTAAAGACCGTCATTGAGAAAGATCCACGTAAACTACTCGAAAACTGGAAAAAGAACTTCAAGTTAGCCAGAAAACTGCCTGCAACCATTTGAATGCGATTGGAAAATCAAAAAAGCTCGACAAATTGGTACCACACGATTTGAATGAAAATCAGAAAATGCGCATATATGAAATTTGCACGTCGCTTCTCCGTAACCAGACCAATTCATTTCTCAAGCGTATTGTAACTTTCGATGAAAAGTGGATTTTGTACAATAATCAAAAACATTCCTGGCAGCGGTCGGAACAACATGAAACATTGAAAACCTTCCCTAAACACGAGCTCTTCGAAAAGAATGTTATAGCAATTGTTTGTTAATGTACTGCCGGACTCATCCACTAAAACGTCTTAAAACCCTGACAAATCATTACTGAAGAGGCATTTTGCCATGAAATTGTCAAAATCCACGAAACACTGCTTACTCCTCCGTCCCAGACTGGTTAACAGAAGAGGGCCGATCATTCTTCATGACAATGCTTGACCAAACGTTTCACTTATAGCGCTC
This sequence comes from Octopus bimaculoides, assembly GCF_046866305.1. Lineage (NCBI taxonomy): Eukaryota > Metazoa > Mollusca > Cephalopoda > Octopoda > Octopodidae > Octopus > Octopus bimaculoides. The sequence continues at coordinate 27,864,877 of NC_142936.1, read as the reverse complement.
TCTCCAGAAATTGAGTGAACTTGGCTACAAAGTTCTTCCCGACCCAGCTTATTCTCCAGACCTTTCTCCTAGTGACTACCACTTTTCGAAGAATCTTGATGGTTTCTTGCGTGAAAAGGAATTACAAAATCAAACTGATGCTGAAAGTGCGTTCAAAGAGTTCATCTGCTTCTTTCCTACCTAATCCTTTTTATCAATACCATTTTTTCTACCTTCTAACATACTTATATCTTCTCTTCTATGTATCAACTTACCCCATGAATGAGCAGCACATGGAATTAATATCCACACACTATCCATTTATAATAACAAAATATGAACTCCTTTATAAATTTACATACCATGGGCAAGAAGCTTCTTTACCCATTTTACACAGCACATTTCTTGGACTGCAACTGTATCATCCAACATATATTTTAATTTATATTCTCATATTTCCCGTTATACTTCCTATATCTGTTCTTTTCCAAAATAAACCTTTATATTGAACTCTACTATTTCCTTCTGTTTAACTCCCATATCGTCTCTGTTGATGGGATACCCCTTTATATCCCGGAAACAGCTGTAAGACTATATTTCTCTTTATAAATGTCGTAGAAATTTCACAATAACCTTGCTTTGTTTCTCATTTCTTTCAACATATACACGCTCACACACGACCCGCGCAAGACTCCTCATTCATATAATTATCGATCCGGGAGTCTAACAGTGGTCCTTCCGCAGCACCTATATAGTCTTACCTGTCTTTTTGTCCTCTGGATATAAAACCTCTTATATGTATGTGTGTGTGTGTGTGTGTGTGTGTGTGTGTGTGTGTGTGTGTATGTGTGTGTGTGTGTGTGTGTGTGTGTGTGTGTTTGTGTGTGTGTATTATGGTATTTTAACATTAAAAAATATTTTGTGATACTCAAAAAGTTAAATTACCGCTCTTATACATAGAGTAATCATGAGATTTTAAATGTGTTTAACTGACAGTTGAGTTCTTGACAATTGTAGTACCTCTTTGAACGCTACAACAAGCTGAATTTTTAGAATACGGTTTTGCCCAATCCGCAGGTAGCTTAAATTTCATGGTTTTCTAGGCGTACCGATATTCTGTAATTTGTTTATATTGATATGTTAGAGATATTTTTTAATCTACATCATTAACTGGTTCTTATATTATTGTTGTTATTTCCGTTTAGAACAGGTTTGAACGTCTTAATGAATCGTTTCTCTTTTATATTTCTTCCAACATCACTTGTGTCACATAGTTTGTGGAAAGGATAAATTAGAAATAATTTCTGACCGCATGTCCCTAAATGTTCGCTCAATGGAATTTGGCGAAAATTGGTGTTCCGTTGTCTGTGGACTCGTGTGCGTTCCAATAATACATTCTGTTTCGCGTATATACATTTCCTCGCAATTCGGGCATTTAATGCAGTTTATCAAATATCTGCTTTTGCATTTCATATCTGCATTTGCGAAAATCTGTCCATTTTTTATTCTAATGGATCTACAGGTGTACATGTATTGACTCTTTTCACATCTGTTATCATTACACTTGGTTACTGTGAATGTTTTATCCTGTTTGTTCATGTTGGATTTTGCCACTGTTAATAGTTTCTTTAGGTTATGTGGTTGCCTTTTGCTTAAGGTAAGTGTTTGATTAGTTATTCTTTTTGAATTTTTCACTTTATGAATGTCGCACACACACACACACATACACACACATGCATACGAAAGAAGACACACATAATGACATATATACACACTCACAGATACATTTTGTATATAATATGTTCGATTTTTGCGAGAACCCAGATTCATCTATATTAATATACGCTAACTTTTATTTTGAACACACTCCTGTTACTGAGTTTCTATATTTGCATTACCTACACTCGTTATGCAAATGTATGATAATACAATTTGCAATACTCACTTGTTTATAAAATATTTAATGTGTAACAGGAATAAAGCACATTACTACATATAACCATGAATTATGGATACAGGCTGTGTTCTTTATGTAGTAGATATCCGAACAATATGGGGACAGAAATACCGTGGAGTTCCTGACTTTCCCAAGTGTGCTGCTAGTTTAATGTAAGACAAATTGTACTTGTAACGTAAGGGATATTTTTTAAGAGCACGTGTCTTAAGAAGTTTCCAGTTTCAACTTATAGTGCTATGCTATAATATTTATAATCTATGTGTTAGACTTGAGGTAAATTAGGTTCACCAGTGAAAAGAAGCGCGACACTACATACAGATTTAATATTTAGGTCCAAGTAAGTGATATATCTAACGAGAATATGTTGGATAATACCTTATTGAACTGCTTAAATAACAAATGTTTTGATGCCTGCTTAAAGATAGAATCAAAATGTTACGAAGAACTTACTAGTCGATGGCTCCTTCGTATGTCACTCTATGTATAGTGCTCCTTACACTATGAATTTCGTAGTTTCGTATGTCGAGTGATTTTTCTGATTTTAAAACTCGGCGGAAACAATTTAAAGTAAAACGACACTTCATAATATGACAGGAACCCATTTCTACACTCAGGTTTAGGAATTCATTCGCTGTACTTTCGTAGCTATAACATATCAACATGCCATCGCTATCATACACTCTGTAGGTTTCTTATGTAACCAGAAAACATTTCTGTATAATTATATAGCATCGAATGTTTGTGATATATTTAATTTCGGAAAAACAAACTTTACCGCATCTTGACTCTGGACTACGAATTCAATTAAATATATAAAATTTCTAAACAAGGGATACTTCAAATATATAGAAGCAATTGCTGAAAATAGCAAATCAATCATTTATTGATTTACTCCCCAAAATTCACACACAGAACATAAAATTCCTTCTTTCCAATCATTTGATGCTTGCATGCCGTACCTCTTTATTTCACATATGATTCACTTCATTGCTTCCACCAAATAAACACTCGTTAACTACTGCAAATTAGACAGTAAATTTCTTTCTAAATTAAGTGATACATTTACATTTACGAAATTCAGCTTTCCTGATTTCTACGTCTTTCGGTGTTTCATCTTTAGCTTTCTCTCATCAAACATTTGAAATGTAAACATTGTAATAATGAGATAACTGCTCGCTGGCAGTGACAAAAAGTTGGAATTTTTCTCAATAATATCTGCAGTAATGACTACTGTATTGTGTCCCTTTTCGGAATTCCAGTTTGCCATATGCCTCGATGTTGTAAATCCAATATATGCATATGTCTCTTCCTCTCCTCCTCGCTCTGTATGTATATATATATATATATATATATATATATATATATATATATATATATATATATATATATATATATATATAGGGTGTAGTATCAACTATATTGGCCAAATAGGAATATCACTCCGTAGAAGAACCACTCTCCACAAAGAACAAATCTGCCACCCACATTACAGACAGATACAGGTCAGTGGACACATAGAAAGGTGTGCGAGGAATCTTAATCCTAATTTACTAATTTTTCCCTTCTATCAATGTTCACAGAACACCTCAACACAACAAAGAATGAATAAAGAGGCAATTTTCATCAATAAATATCTTCCTCAACTAAATATGAACACATAACATAATATAGAACATTACTAATCTTCCACTTAATACATCCCATACACCATTCACATTACATATCTAGATCTACCCTAATTGCACCAAATCCAGAACTACTTACCTCCCTTACACATAATCTTTTTACTAAGGGACTAATAGACCTGACAGCGTTCAGAACGCGGTGGGCATTCAGAGCAATGATTAGTAATATTATGAAACCGGTATGCTTTTAAATTTCTTGAACAACTCACAATAATGACTTTTATTACCATTATTCCTACCTCAGTTCATCTAATTGTATATATCTGTCGTTACTTTTCATAAAAAGCCTTTACTTTTTTTGATTTCCAATGTGCATTTTCGCTTATTTTTCTGCTTAGTTTCCCCTTACATTTCCACATATAGTTTCTATTTTGTTTTTGTAACATATTTCTATTATATATCTATATCTATATACACACATACATACCCGCACACATGCATAACCACACACACACATGTATATATATATATATATATATATATATATATATATATATATATATATATATATATATATATATATATATATATATATATATATATATATATATATATATATATATATATATATACACGTGTACGTATGTGTATGTATATATGTACGAATGCATTCTTTGTGCGTATGGATACTTGTACTTTCTATTACCTACTGGTTTTCTGTTCTAGTCAGATCAATTGATGTATTCATCCCAAAGCTAATATAACGAAGACAATTTTTCCTCTCAAAAAGTCATTCAGTAAAATTTGACGGGATAAATAAATGGTAAACAATCGTATTTATGCCAAATATGTTGTAAGGCAGAGAATGATATAGAGTTAGAAATATCTCGCGCAATAAGAGCAAAGGAACATAATGGGACATTGTAATCCCAGAATGACAATCAGAGGTTGACCTGTAAATCAAGGTAAGTAATGAAGGATCATTCCGAATTTTTATTGCAAAGATATCAATAATGTATAACGATGAAGGTATCGTATCGGAAAATTCATTTAACATACCCGAATTATACAATCTAAGAATAATGTAAGATTCCTTAATGCACAAATTACATTTATCCATAATAGCATACAGGGAAGGGCATTCGATGTTATAGACCATGATATAATGAAAGTAATATTACTCTCTCTTAGATTATGTACATAGGAGGCGAAAGTTATTGAATTTCTATATTTAATATAGGTAAAAGAATTTAAACGAGTTCTATGTATTTCTTTAAATCAATAGCATTACGTATATAAGTTTCTAGCATGGTATTTATCTAGTATTACAGTGTGATTATATACCACATGTTTGCGGAGGCAAAATCCTTCAAGTGGACGTAAATTAGTTTCTCCACAATTACATATTTCCTTGTTTTATGGCTGCTATTATTAATTTTTTGTTTTTTGAATGGACTTACTTGATTCAAAGCTATCGATGTATGAGAAATTTGATATTGAATGATGCGTATTTGGTGTTCCGGAAATATTTATATTATTGTTATTCACATTTATATTTGATTTCTTATCATTGTTTGAAGCTCTAATTGTTTGACATTGGATTTTACAGTTATTTATGGATGCAATAATTGATCCCAAATTTGGCATTGTAGAGTAAGACAATTTTAGAGGAGATTTATTACATATTGGATAATATTTATGATGTTTTGGAAAATTGTATCTCAGGAATTTAAAGAATAGCTTAGGTAGGTTTTTAACACTAAGGGAGAAAGGTGGGGCAAACCAAATTATTTCTCGATTTCTCGATTTACATTGTTTAGACATATTAAGTTGTTCTTGAGCAAAAGATCAACGTTTATTGTTGGGTCCTATTCTATTAGAGTTAATATAATTACCTACAGGCAATTTGTACTTATACGTTCCAATGAGGCATCCATTTTAGTTGATTCCAAGTTAGAATTAGAGTTGTTATATAGTTTCGTTTTAAGTTTAGTATCGGGTATATAAAAAATTGGTTGCTAAACCCGCTTAATTTTAAGGCTTGAATATAATCAGGTGCGTGCGCATTGAATATTTCCTTACTAGCCGAATGATTGGAAATCCTTATCGATTAGAATATAATAGAAATAAGAAATATACGTAATAAGGATATACATGAAAATATAAACAAGAAAAATTCGATATGTGGTGTGATGTAGCGAATATAAGAAAACCTTATTAAAACTTAAAAATTAAAAATTTAGAATTAAATATTAAAAGTGAGAAATTTCATTGGTGGCAGTGATACACCTTAATGATGAATTTAAGTGAGAGAAATATATTTGTTTTAAGAATTCTAAATATATATATATAGTATGGTATAATAACAGGTAAGAAGTATATCTACGGCCTTTTCAAGAGTTCATTTGTCCTGGTAAGATGTAACGTTTATAATTCACATATAGGCAATCTCCTCTTCATCAAGAAAATAGACAGCAAATTTCAAAAGAAGATAGAAGGTTAGGAAATTTCATTTAAAGTTACGTTATGCTAGCCACCAGTTAGATATAGGCTATTTTTCTAATGATTCACACTTATATATGTAAAACAATGGCTAGGCATGATGGGAAAGTAGAAATTTAAAGAAATTATGAAGTATTCTGGGTAATAAAGAATGATAAAAGAGAAACCAGAATGAAAAAGTCTCTATTTAATATACCGTGCTTTATGGACCCAAATTTGGCATTTTAAAGTAAGACAATTTTATAGAAGATTTGTTACATATTAGATAATATCTGCGATGTTTTGGAAAATTATAACTTACGAATTTAAAGAATAGTTTAGGTAGGATTTTAACACCAAGGGAGAAAGGTGGGGAAACCAAATTACTTCCCGATATCTAGATTTAGATTGTTTAGACGTATTAAGTTGTTCTTGGGTAAAAGATCTGCGTTTATTGTTGGGTCCTACAGGCTTTTTTTTTACTCATACGTTCCATTGGGGCATCCATTTTAGTCGATTCCAAGTTAGAATTAGAGTTGTTAGATAATTTCGTTTTAAGTTTAGTATCAGGTATACAAGAATTTGGATACTAAAGCTACTTAATTTTAAGGCTTCATTATAATCAGACGCGTGCGCATTGAATATTTCCTCACTAGCCGAAAAACTAACACTCCTTATCGATATAGCCTTGACTAAACTGTTAATGGTAGATGTTAAATTATTTGAGGAATCGTTTATATATTGTATTATTTGATTGAGCTTATGGTATGGGTATTCGATTCATATACCATATTAAGATTAAGGAATTCTAAGCGGTATCTTAAGAATTTCTTAATCCTTTCTACCCCTGATTTACATAATCCGTCAGTAGCAATGAGCGCATCATCCCCATAGAGACCACTAGATGTATTAGGGAAACTATTTTTAATCTCAGACAAAAGACACGTGCATGCTAAATCAGTCACTAAGTTCAATCTGATGATCCCACAGTTATGTGAAAGCAGTCCATTGAATCAGATCTAATCCACTTATGTCCATTGAAATTAATCAGTCTTTCTTGTGGCTAATTTTATATCTATATCTGTTGTAGGTGAATATTAGTGCCTTACTTACGCGGATGGGTGAAACAGATGCATAATAGAGATATCAAAGTGTATGAAATGAGTGTTCTTTATCTATAATTACGTCCATGTATTTACGTCTCCCGTCGAATTCCATAAGAGAAGATCAGCTTTGCTTTTGGTTTGAGGTATTTACTATCTATTATATTACTATCTATTATAATACTATTATATTATACATTTACTAACTATTATACATGTGCTAATCTTTCCTCAAGTCAGATTTGGTTGGGCATATGAGTCTTAAGGATGGTGTTGATTAAAAATCAGATTTATGATACTATATATAGCAATGTTCTTGGAGTATATGGTTGTGTTCTGTCTAGTAAGTTCAAATTTGATATCAGATTGTAATATATGTTACTAATGACACATTACTCTTGAAGAGTAGTGTGTTTGGCATGTTTATAATTGGTCTTCATTTGTAGATCTGTCGATGATTTTATTTTTAAAATATTTTCGATAGCTTCTGAAAGGAACTTTTTTTAGTATTCTTAAAACAATATAGTACCCTGACTTTTAAATTTCTCACTAAGATTTCTTACTGCCGTCAATGTAATTTACATTTAATTTTTAGTTCTAATTTTTAAAATGTTTGATTATAATATGGTTTTCTTATATTCGCTATATCACTCCACATATCGAATTTTTTTTGTTTATATTTTCATGTCTAACCTTATTTCATATATTGGTTAGTTCTGTTATCTGCTTAAAAAATATTTTTAATATGTTCTTAATATTACAATATGTTTGTTGTATTAAGGTATGACATAAATACAAGATAATTATCTAATTTTTGTTTCTTCTTTAAATTATATTATTTACTAGCTAGCGTCTCACCGTGTGCACTTCGAAGCAGTTCCATAATTTTTCGAAAGAAAAAGCAATATAATAATTATATATACTAGCAGGACCCGCGAAAAATTCATGGAAAACATTAAAAATGTAAGCATTTTGTAAACAGTTTACTGGTGCCATGAGGAATGTTAGTATATTATCACCGTCCGTCTTTACGTTATGAGTTCAAATTCTGCCGAGATCGACTTTGGCGTTCGTCCTTTTCAGGCTCGATAAATTAAGTATGAGTTGTATACTGGGAACGATCTAATCAACTGCCTCCTCCCCCCACAAAAGAGTATAGTGTGACAGTTACAGAATATAGAAAGTAATGTAACACCAATGATTATTTAATCCAACCAAAATATCTGTTACACAAATGTAAACGGAACTACTATTTAACCTTAAAATACATTCGTACATATTCAAAGAAAATTAATGTACAAATTGAGATGCAAAAGAACGAAATAATAAATGGATTTATGAATGAAAGTTTGGTAATTGTTTTTATTTCTACCACGCGACGCTTATTATTGCAAACATGTTTTAACTAACCTAAACTATACCAAATACAATCATATATATATGTATATATATATATATATATATATATATATATATATATATATATATATATATATATATATATATATATAAGTGTAGTATATTGCCACTTAAGTGTGGCTGACCCCTAGGGGTGGATGTTACTGTTGCTTTTAGCCCCAGGAGGACATCTCCTCCAGCTGGCTTATCGACACACGACTGTGTCCTGTTTGCCAAGGGAAGTTATCCCTCTCACCTCGATCAGCAGCACGAACGTATCCGGATTTCAGGGTTATTTCCCTTCGTCGGCGTTCGACAGCTGATGACCTTGGTGAGAGAGACAAAAACTTGGCAAATTTATATCTTCTTTTCCAGTGAAATTCTTCACTGATATTGAAAAGGTGAAAACAAGCAATGTTAATTCTCTAAATGAAGTATTAACAGTAACTGAAATCCGGATACGTTCGTGCTGCTGATCGAGGTGAGAGGGATAACTTCCCTTGGCAAACAGGACACAGTCGTGTGTCGATAAGCCAGCTGGAGGAGATGTCCTCCTGGGGCTAAAAGCAACAGTAACATCCACCCCTAGGGGTCAGCCACACTTAAGTGGCAATATACTACACTTTATCGTGCAGTTACTGTTAATACTTCATTTAGAGAATTAACATTGATTGTTTTCACCTTTTCAATATCAGTGAAGAATTTCACTGGAAAAGAAGATATAAATTTGCCAGGTTTTTGTCTCTCTCACCAAGGTCATCAGCTGTCGAACGCCGACGAAGGGAAATAACCCTGAAATCCGGATACGTTCGTGCTGCTGATCGAGGTGAGAGGGATAACTTCCTTTGGCAAACAGGACACAGTCGTGTGTCGATAAGCCAGCTGGAGGAGATGTCCTCCTAGGGCTAAAAGCAACAGTAACATCCACCCCTAGGGGTCAGCCACACTTAAGTGGCAATATACTACACTTTATCGTGCAGTTACTGTTAATACTTCATTTAGAGAATTAACATTGCTTATATATATATATATATATATATATATATATATATATATATATATATATATATATATATATATATATATATATATATATATATATATATATATATATAATTTTCCAAAGTAAACTCTGTAATCGTTACCAATATAGCATAAGATTTCACCCAAAAGGATCATTGATTAGATTCCTTAAGGATCGTTTTCATTGTTTATATTTCCAAGGTTTCAAATTTATACATTTAAAAAGAGAGAAATTCAACACCGGAGATTTTTTATCCATTATTTTACATCCAATGTAAACATTTCTGTGTTTGACTATATTCAACCATCAATAGGTTAAATATTAAACGTCTCACGCGTCATCAGGAATGGTTTTCATTAGAACAACATACCAAAAGAAAACAATGAATCGATCGAACAGATCAAATTATAAAAAAATTATTAAAAACTATACCATTTTCCTTCACCATGCGGTTTGTTTACGTTTTGATCTGTTCGATCGATTCACTATGTTTTCTTTTGGTAATTTGTTCTAATGAAAACCATTCCTGATGACGTGTGAGACGTTTAATGTTTACATTGGATAAAAAAACTCCGGTGTTGAATTTCTCTCTTTTTAAATGTATAAATTTGAAACCTTGTATATTATATATATATATATATATATATATATATATATATATATATATATATATATATATATATATGTATATATATCGAGTTGTTGGTGTAATTCAAAGGGGCCATCCTTGTCATATTCTGTGTGAGGAGGCTGAATCTCCTTGAGGACTATGTTAATGTTATTCATGTCTGTGGAGTTCTCAGCTATTTGTGAGTTAATTTTATCCTCGTGTGGTAATGAAAAGTGAAATTGACATTCAATATTTGCTGTGTGTGTGTATCTATGCATAAACTTTTCTTTGCATTTTTGTATCTACTGTCTCTCTCACTTTCTCTCTCACTCTCTCTGTCTCTCTCTCTCTCTTACTTCCTCTTTGTGCTCTTCTCTCTCTCGCTTTGCCACTTCTTTGAAGTAAGTGCGACGCACACAACAGGTACGTACAAAAACAAAAAGTTAGCGTATTAATTTTATTGATATATATATATATATATAGGGTGTCCCAAAAGTAACTGATCAGTTTCAATAGATGCCATGTGTGAAGTCTAGTTTGACTAGACTTCATGTTCTCCAGACTTGACTAGCCCGGATTTTTCTTGTGGAAATACCTGAAAGAAAAGGTTTATGTCAACAAACCGGAGACTCTGGTGCAACTGAAAGAGAACATCAATAGAGCAATCAGAGAAGTGTGGTCTGAAACTCTTGACAATGTTATGGTGCAAGTTTTGAAAAGAACACGGGCGTACGAAGCCGAAAATGGCTGCCATATAAGCGATGTCATTTTTCATCTGTGATGTAATGGTGTTGCAGAATTTGACTTGTGCACATTAATTTCCATTATGTACCTTATATTGTATCCAGATTTCATGCATTTATTTGTAAAGTTAAGGAATTTATTAAAAACTTGAGACCTCTCAGTAACTTTCGAGACATGCCATATATATATATATATATATATATATATATATATATGTGTGTGTGTCTGTGTGTGTGTGTGTGTGTGTGTGTGTGTGTGTGTGTATGTGTGTGTGTGTGTGTGTGTGTGAGGAGGCTCGTTATAGGTATAAGAATATACCATAAACATGTAGAAAATATGCAGAGAAGTTGTTACAACAGAAATATATTTATTATAACACTGGATTCAATGCATATGTACGTTTCGAAAAACAATGTAAAAAATTTTAAAAAAAGTTAAAATCAGAGTGATTAAAATTATAAAAGAAAATAAACGATTAAAAAAATAAAATTCAGTATAAAAATAACAATAAAATTTGAAAATTTTATCTATGCATTGTCATTCTTATCAGTGAAGTATCTTTTGAACGGCATCACAAAAAAATGTTTAATAAGATGAAGTAAAATGAGATAAAAATAAAATAAAATGAAAATAGAATAAGATAAAATAAGAGAACACAGATGGGACAATAAGGGAAATCTGGTAATTTACAAACCAGGTTGTTAACGAGAGAAATAATGATATCAAAAATACTAATGGTGTGAGAGACGAAAAAGAAAAGTAATATATATATATATATATATATATATATATATATATATATATATATATATATATATATATATATATATATGTTGTTGTACTTGGGGATGGTCATATTGCCAGTTTAGCCAATAAAAACACACGCACTGTATATTTGGTGTTAATTTGCTTCAGCTTTATATTACATTAATCTTAATCTTATTTCAGCCAGAGTTCTTTCGTCACACTTCTGTGACCTCATCAGTGGTCCTTTGTTTCCTTCTTTCTTATGCGTGACTCACCTTGCTAACTATCAGCCATTTTGTATTTTGTATTCCTATTGTATGTGTCTACACATGCGTGTCCTTCAATGTGTCTATGTCTTTTGTAAGTGCATGAGTGTGTATGGGGAGTGTCTGTATCACCTATATTCTCTGTTAATACGTGTTCGGTTGTATTTGTTCTTATTTATTTATTTGTTCATGTGTTTTTATATATATGTATATATATATATATATATATATATATATATATATATATATATATATATATATATATATATATATACATATCAATGCGTATGCAAGTGTATATGTGCAGTGAAATTATGACATAAGAATCCAACGGATGTGTTTTTAAAAATAATCATAATAAACACCGATCTAAGCGAAATATAGTGTAATGAAGTCCGCGTGTGTCTATTAGAGTACAATGTAATAATTTCACTAGCATAAGACAGCCATAGAGGGTTATACGTATACATAATAGTGTTAATGAAAAGCGAGTAAATATATATATATATATATATGTTATTTACCAGAAGCTTAAAGCCGATGAACAAAACTATGTTTGAGAGTCAAAGCAGAGGCAAAACCAAAGAGTTTTATTCAGAGAGAGACAGCAATCAAAGACAAGGTAAGCCGGTGTGTTCAACAAAATTTCTCCACTCAAAAAATTGGTCAGGGCTAGGAGAAGCAATTGACAAAAAGAGAGATAAGAAACAAAGACTAATATATGAAGGAGAAAAATATATATTAATTTATTCAGGCACATACATATATACACAACACATACACCACATACGATACACACGTGCACATACCACGCACACGTACATAAGGGTGCATGTGTAAGAGACGGATACAAACATATACAAAATAATAAAGGAGAACGCATTCTCAACAAAAGACGTATATAAATATACATATATATTTCCATATACATATATATATACATACACACATATACACACACCCATACAAGAAGGAAGAGACAGAAAGAAAAACCGTGCACAAGAACATACAAACCTGCATGCAAATTTATACAAATACACACACATATATGTATGTATATATATATATATATATATATATATATATATATATATATATATATATACACACACACATACACATACCGAAATGCATACATGTACAGACACACACAGACGAAATAAGAACACAAGCATATACATTAACATAAATACACACATATATACACATACATATATATACATATATATACACATATATACACACAGATACATACGTGTGTAATTGTACACATACAAACATATGCATGCATGTATACATACACATGTATATAACCCAGAACACAAGTGCATAGACAAAGTCAGACTGGCACATATACATGTATGCACACACATTAAATAACTGAGAAAAAAGGGGGACGAGGTAATCTGCCCCTTCTTATAGGATTAGAAATAGAACCTGTCCGTTCTGCCTACAGGAGTCTTATTGTGAAAATGAACGTTTCTATGAAAGAGTTTTTACTTGTCCAAATTCCTCTTCATTAACCTTAAATATATTTTATTGATTACCTCCTCCCCCTTTTTTCTCAGGTATTTAGTGTATGTTTATCTTCTTGGTGTGTGAATGCATGTATGTGTGTCGGTGTGCCTTTGTCTATGCACTTGTGTTTTTGGTTATATACATGTGTATGTATATATGCATGTATGTGTACAAGTACCCACGAATGTATGTATGTGTGTGTGTGTTTATATATATATATATATATATATATATATATATATATATATATATATATATATATAAATAAACAAATAGTAAATGAGTATATGCATATATACGTACAGGTATGTGCGTACCGACATCCACCTGTATGTATAGGTGCATATCTGGGTACAGGATATTGCAACCAAAACGTAGACGAGAAAACACACAAGCAACATAGAGAACATTCTACTTCATCAGCTACCCCCGTTTTAACACCGGCGTTTCGAAGAGCTGGGCAGGACGCATCGTTAAAACGGCTCTTCCCATGGAGCGCAAATTAAATTTGTATACACAAATTAAATCTTGCCATGGAGGAATGTAGTGGCGGAGAAAAAACAAGACAGGAAAACAAACAGAAAAGGCTTTACGGCCAGACGAGAAAAATTATTTGTGTATGAACGCTGTGGTGTGTGTTTGTTCTTATTTCATGTGTGTGTGTGTACATGTATGTATATCAGTTTGTGTATGTGTGTGTGTGTATATATATATATATATATATAAGAGGAACACAAGAGTAGATATACATGGAAAAAAGACAAAGTAGAAAATGCTAAAATACTTTTATAAAAAACATTACAGAACCGGTTTCGATCCTTGAGATCTTTTCAACAGTAAATATCAATAATAGATTTTTGAAAAATTATTGAAAAATAAAATTTTGGTAAATTTAAAAGAAAAGTCTTTTTAAAGACATATGTGTATAGTAACAGCGGCATATGTCTTGTTTCCGCCTGTTTGTTTCACTTGTTAACTCTTGTGGGTTCGAAGAAGGACGGCTATGATAGTAGCAGTGTTAATTGGTTGGGTGTCCTGACATTGACCTGTTGATGGCCGTAGTGGACTGTATTGTTTATAATATTTGCGTGGGTGTTAGTCTAGAGAGCAGTAGTAATGGAGGAGGTGGTGGAAAGGAAGAAGAAGATGACGGAAAAGATGAGGGATGGGGAGGAGAGAAATAGTAAAATGCATGAAAGAGTGATTGTAACTAGTCGAGTGAGTAGTGATTGGGGTTGTTTTTTTATATTTTTTTTATTTTTTATATAATTCCTTGCGTATTTATTTGGAGTTTATCATTTTTAATATTTGTGTGTGTGTGTTTTATTCTAAGGTCGTGGTAGGTATGTCATTCGTTGTAGATGCGTTCAGAAGGGGTCTGTATTTTGTGATGAAGAGAGATTCTTTACTTATTCTTTGGCTGTAGGATGTATCGTCTCTGAATTGGTAGAGAGGAAACATTCTGAAACTAAGATTTTTATTATTGGCGCAAATAATAAAAATCCAGGAAAAAATACTCCAAAATACTAGACAAATTACACTGGTTAACAAGATTTTTGATGCCAAGAAACAAAACACGTTTTTTAGCTACTTTGATGGTGCTGATTCCGAAAATTACTTTAGTTTTTCATGATTAGCAACCGTTTTTGCCGTACTGAAATTGCTCACTTTTGAAGAAAAAAAAAAGATCAATTTACTATCTTGGCTCATCGCAAAATCTAGTTAAAATGGTTAGTAGAATCCCATGAATTTTTAAGTAGGCCGAGCAATTTACGTCAGTCACCTGAAATTTCCTATTTTTATAAGGAAAATGTGTTTTAGAGTCAAAACTTGTAAAATAGAAGTACCGAATTTTTCCAATTTATTGCCAGATTCAAGTTAACTGATAAACTTTATCAGTAATACACTTTAGTAAACCTGCTAATTAAGGTGACATAACAAAAATGAAAGCCTAAAATCTGCTTTTTGATATTCATAAATTCATCTCTATGACTATGTTCCCGAAACAGTGCCAGAGCCGTTTAACCAAATTGTGCTGAATGATTTGGTTCGAGACTTAAATCTAAGCAAAGAATCAGCAGAACTTTTTGTCTCTAGGCTCAAAGAAAAGCACCTGTTAGCAAAAGGCACAAAGGTAACATTCTATCGAAATAGAGATGCCGAATTTGTACCATTCTTTAACGAGAACATTAATCTTGTTCATTGCAATGACGTTGAGGGCGTTCTTCTTCGACTAGGAGAGCGTCCTTCTTCGAATGGAGATAGTTCATTGATAGTTCAAACGTCGTTTGAAATGTGTTTTGTTCCATAATATCAAAATGTATGCGCCAATACCCGTAGGTCGTTCAACAACTCTGAAAGAAAAAGCATGATGCCATCAAACAGGTTATGGAACATATTGGCTACACAAACATAAATGGGTGTTATGTGTCGATTTGAAAGTGGTAAATTTCCAGCTTGGTCAAAAGAGTGGCTACACGAAATTCCCATGTTTTTTTTTGTGTATGTGGGACAGTAGAGCAAACGAGGAGCACTGGAAAAAGAAAGATTGGCTACAAAAGAACGTTATTAGTGCAGCGCTAGTTCCGAAAGAAGAAATCCTTTTCCCTCCCTTGTATATCAAATTGGGATTAATGAAACAGTATGTAAAATCACTCGACAAAGAAATTAAATATTTTGAGTATATATTTAAATCGTTTGTAGGACTTAGCACCGAAAAACTCAAAGCAGGAGTCTTTGAAAGTCCTTATATGACGCGCTTTGACATATATATATTACGCACTTGGACATCGTTTGTTGACGTGGTGAAAAACTTCTTAGGCAATCGCCAGGCCGAAAACTACAAGGAATTAGTGGAAAGGCTGTTGAAAAGTCTACAGGACAAGGGCGCTAATATGACTGTTAAGGTTCATTTTTTACATAGTCATCTTGATAAATTTCCGGATAAATGCGGCGATGTGAGTGATGAGCAAGGAAGACATCAGGATATCAAAACAATAGAAGAGCGCTACCAGGGACAATGGGACAAGCGAATGATGGCTGACGACTGCTGGAGTATCAAAAGGGATTTAGAGAACAATGGACATGACAGACAATCAAGAAAGAGAAAATCTTTACCATAGTTCTTTGTTCACGAAGGTTTTATTTCTGTTGTTAGTTTATTCAATGATTTGATAAAAATACTTGTTGGTCTTGGTATATTCAATCGTGTTATTTCTAAAGACTTAGGGCCTGATTGTTTCTACGATTTTACTTTGAGAAATATTGCCATCGATCAATATCAAATATACAGAAAACAAATGATAAAAATGCTTTCTTTTTCCAAAAGTGAGGCATATATGTACAGCAAAAACGGTAGCTAACCAAACAAAGTATTGTCATTTTCAGATTCAGCGCCCTCAAATTAGCTAAAAAAAAAAAGATGTTTTTGTGAATGGGAAATTCTAAAAACGATACTGATGGTTAAAGGACTCAATGAATGTTATACTGTTGAGTTTATTTTGACATTAGCTCTACAGTTGAACTGTCCTTTCCGAGCAGAATACCAATCACTATTACATCAAGAAGAAATATTGCAAATATTACTATTACACGTTTGTTTTACTGGTTATATCAAATGTTAAACTTAATAGTCGAATGAAAAACTATAAAAATATAAATATAACATTTCGATTGATACCAGACAGGAAATAGCACTTGCGTAAGAAAAGCGCTTTTGGTTTCGATATGTATTACAGTGATAGAGATATTTGTTTTAACTGTCAGTTGGCGGAATGCGAGTAGTAATTGGAAATAGTAACTAAAATCTGTAAAAGTAAAATACAAACTCTAAGAGATTTATATAGAGAAAAATATTTTTAAAAACGTTTCCAAATATATTATATATGAAATCTCTGAACAAAATCTTATTACATCTTCTAAGCACTGGCTGCTAACAGGCTGCTCAGAGGCATTACTGCAAGCTTGTAAAGGAAAGAGTAATCATTAAGCTGTATACAGAAAAATTGCTAAATTAGTTTAACAAGGTCAACGGCTAGTTTTCAAGAAAGGTGTCGAAAAATAAGGAACAAGAATAAGAGAACGTAGTTAAGATATATAGATACAGATATGAGAAAAATGTTAATGTAATATATATAAAATCTTTCCTAGAAAGTAGGTCAAAGCAAAAAAGAAAAATTATGATTAACGCTGAAATTTTAGTTCACGGAAGCAACCGAGATATGTAATCAATTTTAAAAAATTGATGTCACTAATTTCAGAATTTACGGCAATTTGGCTCTGTACTATAAGGACCTTCTGAAATATAAAGGAAATTATTTGTAATCAAAATCCAGTCCCAAGTAAATGTAAAATAATGTTTTAAAATCATAAACTAAAAATTAGAATATAGAATTTCTAATAGCGAACTCCGGCCAGGGAATATGTGTTATGCAAAAGTATATCATGCTGGTATGTATTAAATGTCATTTATTCAAACAAGCTCTTATTATCTTGCCTTCTTCAAAAACATTTCTTATTTCTTTATTGTCCACAAGGGGCTAAACATAGAGGGGACAAACAAGAATAGAGAAAGGGATTACATCGACCCCAGTGCGTAACTGGTACTTAATTTATCGACCCCGAAAGGATGAAAGGCAAAGTCAACCTCGGCGAAATTTGAACTCAGAACGTAAAGACAGACGAAATACCGCTAGGTATTTCGCCCGGCGTGCCTCCTTTCTGCCTCCTTCAAAAACATTTCTGTCGATACAAATAGTTTTTTTGTTCGGTGGGGTGGCAACTTATTCTAATTTACTTTTCAAAAAATAAATGAAAAATAATTATCTTACATTTTCAACAAGTAATTTTTTAGGAAAATACAATTTCATTATTAACTTGTAGATATACATTAAGCATGACAAAATATGTGTGCAGCCAGAGATTGTCAGCATCATTGAGTTTTGGGACACTGTGTGGTTATATAAAGAAATTGTTACCCGACAAGATACACCGCTACTTATGTATTAAAAAATGATTGACGCATTGCAGAAGTAGGAATTAACCGACAAGCTGAAAGAAAATTTGTTATTGAGACTGAAGAAGTATCAGTTGGAAATAGGAATCTATGTGTTATACTTCAGGCACATCCGTTATTGAAAGCCTATTTAACCTCTGTATTCGTCCAGTGATTTGTCCCGTGATAGACGAACAATGTTGAAATTAGTCGGTGTCCATAACTATCTTGCTTTGTAATAAATATTGCAGTGTGCAATTTATTTTCTCGTTTCACGATCAGCCATAATATATCTGAAACCCTCAGTAGAATAAGAGAATAATCAATCCCCACCAAAAATGTTTACACATTAAATAGATTTGAGAATTTTTCTTCTAATTATTGATTGCATTGCACACTCTCCCTCCCTTCTCTCTCTCTCCCTTCTCTCTCTCTCCCTTCTCTCTCTCTCCCTTCTCTCTCTCTCTCCCTTCTCTCTCTCTCCCTTCTCTCTCTCTCCCTTCTCTCTATCCCTCTTCTTCCTCTCTCTCTCAATCTCTCTTTCTACCTCTTCTAAAAGAAGGAAAATTCACAGTTACATAGTTTTAATACATTTTAAATGAAAGAGTATTGTGGTTGTCGACCGGTTTCACTTTCACTAATCGTGGCATTGAAATTATTGTAATTTCGAATTTTCTCAAGACAATTTTAGCTCATGTTCTGGTATGAAAGTTTATGAATCAATCCGCAAGTAGAAAACCTAAGTAGAGGTAATTGGTGATAGTTATTACTCGGGACATATGTAGAAATGAATAAACATTCAACTAGATCAAACTATAAACATTTTAAAGAAGAAAGACACACAAAATTAACTTCTCACTAGCAAGTAAACCGTTCTCAAACTAGGAATAGAGGCAACTCACAAATAAGAAATACGAGAAGAAATCAACCTAGAGTTAGGAGTGATTATTTTCCCCCAACAATTAGAAGCCTCCACAGGACTAGGACTACTTCTATCCCTCAACGAAAAAACTCGATCTTCGGAATTCCAACCTATTTATCTAGACAGAAAAACCAACCCCGCAGCATCTCAAATATAATTGATAACTTTGACAATTCATACCAACGAAGAAACCCGAACAACGTAGTTCCAACCAATTTACCCTAGATAGTAGAACGAACCTCCAAGCAATCTTAATATAATTGATAACACTGACAATTTCTACCAGCGAAATTACAGTAAACATTTTTTTGACCGAGAGGAGAGAAACAATGACACATGGAACACAGCATATAAAAGAAACCCAAAGTAATGAATTTATCAAAAAAAAAACAAAAAAAAAACTCTCTCTGCAACAAAAATCAGTATACTAATTGAAGGATTAAAATTTACCCCAACACCTCGAAGGTGTAACTAGAATGAAATTAAAAACAATATTTCGGAATTTTGCAGTAAACTACGACAGCAAAAGCACTAACTGTCTACAGCAAAAAAAAGATGAATCACCGGTTAAAGCAGAAGCAATTATTTTCCACCTAAGTTTAGGAAAAAATACTAGATGACTTCTGCGATCATATCCAAAATTTCCCAAATACTTTCCATTAGTGAAAAATTATTCAAACCTCAACAATTTAGAATGGAAAAATCTAATTGATCTGAAAAACGACAAAGAACTGACAATCAAAGAAGCAAACAAAAGAAGTGCTGTAGTCCTGATGGACACAGAATACTACAAAAACCTGGCATTATCCATCATAGAAAACGATACCTTCTATGAAACATTGTAAACTATAAACAACACAAAACAATGAAAACTGTTGCATCCTTAATAAATGTATATGGAAAAGACCTGACAGAAAAACAGATTATATCACGCACTTTTAAACGTAAACCTAGACTTTTTATGCCTACTTAAAATACACAAAAGCAAGATGATTAATGGAGCCTGCAAACAATCACCAGGCAAATACATAAATATGCTAGTGCCAGAAGATTTAAAGTTAAGCGCCATTATAGCTTGCTCAGCCTGTGAAACCCACCACCTAAGCAATTTTTCTAGACATCACTGATTTTGTTGAAAGAGCGTATATGGCATATTCTGGGGCCAAGCTGGGAGACCAAGATAAATACTGGGCACCGTATAATGTCTGCAAACAACGTACAGGACATTTGCAACAAAGGATTAAAGGGACAAGGAAAAGTATGAGGGTTGCTATGTCAATGATATGGCAGGAATCCTATAATCACGTGTACGACTGCTATTTTTGTAACCTAAATTTCAAGGGTATTAACTGTAAAAATCAACAAACGCTTTTCTATCCTAACCTTGCCTCTGTTATTAGACCGGTTTCACACAGTGAAGAGCATCCTGTTCCTGTCTTCAATGTCTTGCCTCAGATAACTTTACCCTCAACCAAAAATGATTCATCACCTGAAGACGACACTAGTGGTCAAGACTTTACCTCTGCATTTCACCCATATAGAGCTGAATGATCTAGTTCGTGACTTGAACCTCCCAAAACATTCTGCAGAACTGTTGGCTTCCTGACTGAAAGATAAGAATCTTCTAGAGAATGGTATTCGTATCACATTTTATCGGAGTCGGCATGCAGAGTTCCTTTCTACACAGAGGAAGAGATGGTTTAATGTAGAGATGAAAGTGGTCTTCTTAATAAACTTGGCATTAAGGTATACAAATGACAGGAATGGCGTCTTTTCATAGACAGCTCAAAGCGTAGTTTAAAATGTGTATTGTTACACAACGGAAATGTGTATGGCTCTGTCCCACTCGGCTGCTCAAGAACTCCGAATGAAAAATATGAAGAAATTCAGTTGGTTTTAGAGGAGATACTGTAACAAAATCATAAATGGGATATCTGCGCTGACATAAAGATGGTGAATTTTCTCATGGGACAGCAACCTTGTAACACCAAAATACCCATGTTTTATTTGCATGTGGACAGTAGGACCCGAGTAAACCACTATGTTAAGAAAGACTGCCTCGAGCAAATATGGCTCCAATATATTGGGAGAATCTTTCATTCAGCGACTTAATATAATTCCCCCCCCCCCTTTGTACATCAAACTCGGATTCATCAAGCAATTCATCAAAGTTCTTGATAAAAATGGGGAGTCCTTCAAGTATATCTGCAGTGTATTTTTCATGTATTCAGGTATTTTTCATGGACTACAGGTCCGTAAGCTCTTGAAGGACACAAATTTCATGAAAACGCTGAGCGAAAATGAAGCATCAGCTTAACTGGCCTTTGCAGAGGGCGTGCAACATTTACTTGGGAAACACAAAAGGGAAAACTATAAAGATCTTGTTACCAACTTGATATCAACTTCACGCGGTATTGGCGCTAACATGAGCATCAAAATGCATTATATTTTTAGTCATCTTGATCGTTTTCCTGAAAGTCTCAGAGATGTTAAATTTGAACAAGGCGAACGATTCCATCAGGACACCAAGGAGATGGAAATTCAGTACCAAGGATGTTGGGACGCAGTGATGATGGCACACTATTGCTGGTGTTTAAAACAAGATACTCCTGTTCCTGAACAATCACGGTGAACAAAGAAGCTTAAATTTATTCCTTGAATGTTCTGCGAAATATCTTTGCCAATGAGCATTTTCAATTTTAAATTTTTATCTGTTCTTTCTTTTATTTTGTGTTACGCTCCCTTTATTAATCCATATTATACGCCTCTTGTATGAATAAAATACTTACTCTACCTGATGTAGCCAGAAAACTAGACCTGATAGAGAAAAGCTGAGGATATATGCATATGTGTGTGTATGTATATACATAAATAGAAACATTCTTGCATCCATATTTTCCAATCTATACCAGCATGGGCATCAAACATTGGACAATGATGATGATGATGATGATGATAATAAGTCCAGACAAGTTTTTGAAAAATAACCTTCATTATTCCTCATCAAAACAGAACCCTCTTAGAGTAACAACCCAGTCTTGCCATTTTTACAGACTAAGAATCAACTTGTGATCTTCTATTGAAAGAACTGACCAACTGTATAGATATAAACACATTTTTCCTTCTTTCTTTCTTCCTTCCTTCCTTCCTTTCCTTTTCTTTTCCGCTGACGTTAAGAAAAAAACACATTTTTTCACTTTGAAAACATTTTTCTTTCAGACCCCTGGTGAGATGGCTGCACCAAAGTAAGCATCTGTTCTAGTCACCAACTTAAAAATATATATTCTTTTTCACTTCACTTTGTCTCTGTTATATCGCAAGTTCGGATGGCGTGCCTTCGCCAATAACGTACCTCTGCTCAACTACCAAACTCTCAGTTCCGACAACTCGACTCAACAGAACTCGATGTTTAGTCTACTGACGGCTCCGGCTCCATCTACGCGACGCTTCTCCGACTAGCTACCACGTCCTCTGTTTATACGTATTGGGCCAGCCTACTTATCGCCTGGGGTCGTCCACACAACAGTCAAAATGCTTCGGTTCTCTTTCTATATATATATATATATATATATATATATATATATATATATATATACATATATATATATATATGTAAATAATAGGCGCAGCTGGTGAGTAGCTTGCTTACCTACCACATGGTTCCTGGTTCAGTCCCACTGTGTGACACCTTAGGCAAGTGTCTTCTACTATACTTTCTCGGGCTGGCCAAAGAATTGTGAGTGGATTTGGTTGACGTCGTATATGTATTTATATGTGTTTGTGGGCATGTGTTGTGTGTCTGTGTTTGTTCCCGCACCATCGCTTGATAACC
>NC_142936.1:27824178-27839178 GCF_046866305.1 Octopus bimaculoides | reverse complement strand
TATACATACATATATATATATATATATATATATATATATATATATATATATATATATGTAATATGTATATATGGATATGGATATATATATATATATATATATATATATATATATATATATATATATGTATATATATATATATATATATATATATATATATGTACATATTTATATATATATATATATATATATATATATATATATATATATATATATATATATATATATATATATATATATATATATATATATGTACATATATGTACATATATGTATATATATATATGTGTGTGTAGAGAGAGAGAGAGAGAGAGAGAGAGAGAGAGAGAGAGAGAGAGAGAGAGAGAGAGAGACAGACAGACAGACAGACAGACAGAGAAAGGATAAGAGAGAAGAAATAGAAGGGAGAGAATGAGAGAAAATAGAATTGGAAAAAAAGAGAGAGAAAACGAAAGGAGGAGAGAGAGAACAGTAGAAGGTAGAGTCATGTCAAAATTATTAAGATACACTTACTTGGAAGTGGATGCGTGGCGTTCAATCATATAATAACATAAATATAAATATATACATACATATATATATATGCATACTGTTCTCTCTTCATCATTTCCTTTTCTCTCTCTTCCTACTCTAATTCTTTTTTCTCCCCTTCTCCCCCTTTCGTTTTGTCTCTCCATGTTTCTCTAATTCCTTTTTGTCCCTTTCACCATTTTCTGTCGCTCTCTCTCTCTCTCTCTTTTCCTCCTTTACTCCCTCCCGTTGCTCACACGTGACCATCCTCCATCTCTCTTTTCCTCACGTGATCATATTTCTTTTCCCTCATTCTGTCGCACAGACCATACGTATTCTTATCTGTCTCTTGTCCTATCCTTTCTCTTGTCAAAGACAATATTCCTCCACGTCCGCTACCTTACCTCGTCTGGCCAAACGGCACTCATTGATTGTTTTCGTTTGGTTTGTTGTATGTGTCCACTGTCCTGTTTTTTTTTTACCAGCTTTGACCTTTCGCAAAACCCCAAATTTTATTCTGGTTCACGGACCAACTATTTTTCGAAGCCTCATATTGTCGTGAATTGCTCGAAATGTGGAGTAGTTGAACAGCCGACAACTGATGAAGGGTCGCTCTGTATGTTACTTGTCTTGTCTCCCATTTCTTTCTCTCGTTGTGTGTATACCCAAATTTGCCTCGTATTTCATACTGTTTTCGTATTTCGGAATTCATGTTGTCTTCGTATTCGATGCTGTTTACGTTTCATGACGTCCTGAATCCATATATGCATATATATAGACAGGTATATATGTAAGTATGTACATATATGTATGTATATATATTCATATATATATATATATATATATATATATATATATATATATATATATATATATATATATATATATATATATATATACATACATATATATATATGTATGTATATATATATATATATATATATATATATATATATATATATATATATATATATATATATATTAGAAAAATAATAAGGTACTCAGATATGTGGATGGTTGTACATTTACAGATTTTTATTAATATATCTCATGTTTTATAAATATTAGCGCTTGCACCTCTTGTAGGTTTTTTTAGAATATTTATAAAACATGTGACATATTAATAAATATCTGTAAATGTACAACAATCCAGATATCTGAGTACCTTATTATTTTTTCTAATATATAATTCCTGTACATCACCTCTAAACCTTCCAATATATATATATATATATATATATATGTATCAATGAAAAATATTTCAATACAAATGTATTAATTTCCATCAAAATAAATAAATTCCAGTAAATATTGGTACCTTGTTATACCACTCTTCTGAATTTATATATATATATATATATATATATATATATATATATATATATATATATATATATAGAGAGAGAGAGAGAGAGAGAGAGAGAGAGATACATCACTATAAGATTGAACGCCACATATCCAATTCCAAGTAAGTTTATTTTAATAATTTTGTTGCGACTCCACCCTCTACTGTTCTCTCTCTCCCCCTTTCGTTTTCTCTCTCCCCTTTCGTTTTCTCTCTCCCCCTTTCGTTTTCTCTCTCCCCTTTCGTTTTCTCTCGCCCCCTTTCGTTTTCTCTCTCTTCCTTCTCTAATTCTTTTTATCTCCCCTTCTCCCTCTTTTGTTTTTCTCTCTCATTCTTTCTCTAATTCTTTTCTTTCCCCTTCACTGTTTCCTATCTGTCTCTCATTCCCTCTTCCTCCTTTACTCTCGCTTCTCACACCTAATCACCGTCCATCTTTCTTTTCCTCACGTGATCATCTTTGTGTTCCTTCAGTCTGTCACACAGGCCAGATGCATTTTTATCTGTCACCTCCCCTATTCTTTCCCTTGTCAAAGACAATATTCCTCCGCGTTCACTACCTTACCTCGTCTCGCCTAACGACTCTCCATTTTCGTTTTCGTTTGGTTTCTTGAACACCATGCATCCATTTGCAAGTAATTTTATATATATATATATATATATGTATATATATATATATATTGATATGTATATATGAATGTAAGTACTTGCATGTACACGTACACGCAGACACCCACGTAATATATATATTTACACATTTACACACATGTAACGGTAATTTGTTACCAAACTAAGTAAGAAAATAACTCACATTCCCAACTCTTAATCCAAAATCATAAGCTAATATGCTAGTGTTTATCAATTTATTTAATATCCGCAACATATTTAAATAGTAATGTGGTTTTATATATTCTTATATATTTGTATTCTTGATCCATATTGATTATCTACTCATAATATTTTAAAGTTTGAATCAAAGCAAAATGAGCAAACGATCGACAATAATCAATAGCTCACTCATAGTTTATCAATGAGTAGAAATATATTTCGAAATGTGTGAGTGATTCAATTCTATAATTGGTTATCAACTTATCAAAGACAATTGTACCAAATGCAGTCGCTACGGGATTTGTAGTTTTAGATATATTACTTAATGAAACAACATGTTTATTCACTTATTTCATGGTTCCTAACCATTTCATTCACTTAGCTTTTATACATGGTATTTGTTATTTGATTGATTATTTTTATAACATTTTAGTTAAGAAATGGCAGTCTCTACCGTCACTGGCACTCGTGAAAGAGTGAAAATCGGTTCAGTGATGCTCTAGCATTGACCACCGCTCATCAATGTTTCTACAGTCTGGTAAATATTGTTTTTTTTTTTGGGGGGGGGGGGGTTGAATGTCAAATCATCTCAGAAAACCTCATCCATATTTGGAGGCATTCATGTCAGAACTCAAATGCTCACAGCAACATCAGAGACAGCATTATCTAATGGTGGCTTTCGTTTCTGAAGCTAATAGGGTATTTCTTAAGAGATATTGGCTATTTCCAGCAAAGTAGCAATCTCATAGCTTTTTCTGTTTCGGCTCAATGTTCCATTTTGACGACATTTCGTAACTAATTCGTCATCCGAATAGAAAGAGATCCATAGAAATGCGTATCTTTGTTCAACTAAATCGGAACAAGAAAATCTGAACCAGCAAGAACAGTATTTTATCGACCTCTAGTTAAAATAAACACGTGTCCTAAACGTAAAGTGAGTATTTCTGTAATAGTTAAATGTAACGAAACTGTATTCTCTGTAAAGAAAAAAGCTGGTAATATATGTCAGTATCATGTGTGCATCCATAATACTATTAGAAACTGCATGTCAATTCAAGCTACAGAAGAAAAATGATAGATACGAATGCACACACACACACACACACACACACACACACAAAACTAGTGGTGGTGGGTAAAAGAAAGAGTGAGAGTGAGAGTGAGAGAGAGAGAGAAAGAGAAATAAAAACAGAGCGAGAGAGAAAGAGAAATAAAAACAGAGCGAGAGAGGAAGAGAAATCAAGAGAGAGAGAGAGAGAGAGAGAGAGAGAGAGAGAGAGAGAGAGAGAGAGAGAGAGAGAGAGAGAGAGTGTGTAACAAAATTGAGAATAAAGGAAAAAAAAAATTAGTAACTGGTTGGTTGCTCAGGGACATGTAATTTCAAATTGCAATTAATCATAGGAGCGTGCTTGTGGGTCAGGGTATGCAAAATTATGTAGTGGTATGGAAATTTGACATTTTCATGGTGTTATATTCTTTTGACTTGTTAAATAACAAAATAGACATATATCTGTATGTACATTAACAATTTGCATTCGATATTTTAGATAAATACGGACACACACACATATACACATACACACACACACGCACACAAGCACACACAAACACACACATGTTGCGTGTGTGTGTGTATGTATGCTTGCTTCTATGAGTATTTAACATAAAATAACTTATTGAAATTATTAACGTACACGTGAACATTTGTAATGTGTGTCGATTATCTTAGTTCAGAACTGCAAAAAATAAGCGACTTCCAAATGTCAAATTTTCATACCACTACGTTATTTTTGCATACCCTCCTCACAATTACGGTCCTTGGCATAATTGTAATTTTGAATTACATGTGTATGTTTGAGTGTGTGCATGTGTGTGTGTATGTATATATATATATGTGTGTGTGTGTGTGTGTGTGTGTGTGTGTGTGTGTGTGAGTGCATGCCTGTGTTTACACACACATGCACAAACATATATACATAGAAGCGTGTGGATGTATATCCATGCATATTATATTGTGTTTGTGTGTGTCTGTGTTAACATAACTATATGTATATAGGTGTGAATAAATATATAATTGTACATATGTATTATATACACACTCATATATATATATATATATATATATATATATATATATATATATATATACACACTACACTGTGCAAGTCAGACAGTCAAATAGAATTCATATATGAGAAAAAAATTAACATTCACAAAATCACACCCAACAACTCACAAATGACAAAAATGAAACAGCAAATGTATAACATCTTGGAAAAATTGTGATACAAAAATAGAAAGGATACAGAAATAAGTTAGGATAGACGTGAAATATTAAAGGGAAATGAAATGTTAAAGAGAAAAGAGAAAATTTTGGTAAACGTGTGATGAAGGAAAATGAGGCACTTAAAAGAAATGGAAAGTGAATGAAAATAGCGTGAGAATGTGAGGGGAGGGTTTATTCAGATACCAATGATAATGTGAGAGAACGGAGAACGGTGCTTTCTCGTGTGGTTAAAGGCACATTTTGGTTCAATAGAGGAACGTTGATATTTATATTGAAGTGTAGTTATATCTTTCTAACTTTGGCTCAGGACCAGCAGCTTTGAGGCAGTTTTGAACCCTGTGCTTGAACTTGTTCTTGTTTTATCCATCCATGAAAAATGAGTTGAAAGTCGACATCGCGGGCATTTGAACTCAGAATCTATCGATTGGGCCAGCTCGACCCCTTATATTTTAGTTGTATCCAATTTCGCTCATCCACATTGGCATATATTTCTGTTCCCGAACTTATTGTAGGCTTATTACTTACATTCGCTGTAACACGCCTTTTTTCTTAATAAATCTATTGTTGTGTTCTATAGTACAATACAGCAATGAAAAGAAATACTTAACTTATCAGCAATCTACTGGTTTATCTTGCTACCAAGAAAGTGTTAAGTATACAAAATATCTGTCCACTGATATTAATTAGCATAGTTAAAAGTTGTACACAGTCAATACAAAATGTCCGCGAACCTATTGTATTTGTACATCACTTACAATCAGGAAATACGTAGTGTTAGGTAAAAATCTATAGATATGTCTTCAGTGTTATATATAGGACTGATTATAATATTATACAATGCAAAATATACATTATAATAACGAAATGAAACACTCTTGTAACAACAGATATTTTTATGGCATATATACAATTAGTTATGTTATTCATACGTTATCGACTGAGGAAGAAAGACATCGAATCATTCAACACCATTACATTATGTTATCAACCTGCTTAATTGATAAGCCAAGTGGGTCTACAAGAAAACCTTGATGGATATTTCAAGAGAAATTTTTTAGCCTCAAATTATATAATGCAGAATATTCAACTCATTCTTCAATCGCCTTAAGAAGTTTACGAATTTATGCGTATGCTTAAGGCGGTGAGCTAGCAGAAACGTTAGCACGCCGGGCGAAATGCTTAGCGGTATTTTGTCTGCCGCTACGTTCTGAGTTCAAATTCCGTCGAGGTCGACTTTGCCTTCCATCCTTTCGGGGTTGACAAATGAAGTACCAATTACGCACTGGAGTCGGTGTAATCGACTTAAACCCTTTGTCTGTCCTTGTTTGTCCCCTCTATGTTTAGCCCCTCGTGGGCAATAAAGAAATAAGAAACGTTAGCATGCCGGGCGAAATGCTTAGCGGTATTTCGTCTGTCTTTACGTTCTGAGTTCAAATTCCGCTGAGGTAGAATTTGCCTTTCGTCCTTTCGGGGTCGATAAATAAAGTGCCAGTTGCGTACACGGATCGATCTAATCGACTGGCCCCCTTCCCAAAAATTTCGGGCCTTGTGCCTAGAGTAGAAAAGAATTTATATGGATGCTTATACAGGCGCATGTGCGATGTTATGTGTATGCATGTGCATGTACTTTTGTGCGTGCGTGTGTGTGATCTGGTGTGAAAGTATCTGAGTACATTAATTCTGAGGGCTGAGTGAGATAAGAAGGCTTACTCAGGTAGCTACGAAAGGGCATCAAGCATTCTCAATGGGAAGAAGCGGCTGAAAACCTAAATAGTGTTGCAAATTTCATTTCATACCTAACTATTTGTAAAGGTCTCACTCATAGTAATTGCCAAATCTGCATCAGGACAGCTAAGACTCGCATCGAGATTCCGAGAATACATCAACCGTAATTAGTAACCGACCAGAAACAAAAGTTAAAAGTTAAAAGAGACATGATTAGTGCTAAGATTTGAAAGATTGTGTTTCTATTATCCACAAAACACCTCAATGCTTTCCAAGTGAAGGTGATTTGATTAATTTATCAATATTCCCTCACGAGATTCTTAAACCATGACTTATTTATTCGGTAGTCCTTCACTCTACATTTTATGCCCATATGACAGTAGTTCTCACCCCTTTGTAAGTCCTTCTAAAATCTTGTTTGATCCACCGGTTTCTGTCCATCCCTCAGCGTTTCCTTTGACACTGTGTAGCAGGTACTGTATTAAATACTTCACGAAGGCCATCCTAAGCAGAATCGCAAAGCAATAAAAGATTTATACTAGTCCCTATTTCATACTGTAGGCATCAACCTGCAGATACTAAATCTAAACATCATCCACATCACTTTTATAAGTCTCCCGGCATATACAACAGTCGAGGAAACTGTCTCTCCACTTACCTTCTAAGAACAGATAAAGACACCGCTGTTTAATTGCATATTAATTCATAGCACGATTATAGTTTAATGAAGAATGATTTCTCTCTGGCTGATTCTTCCTGGTAAGGCTGCATGAAATATAGTTTCCCATTGCCGACCAAAAGAAATGATATTTGATTTTCACATTCGTCGTACGTTAAATCTAAGCAAGAATTTTGTCTAAGAA
This sequence comes from Octopus bimaculoides, assembly GCF_046866305.1. Taxonomy (NCBI): domain Eukaryota; kingdom Metazoa; phylum Mollusca; class Cephalopoda; order Octopoda; family Octopodidae; genus Octopus; species Octopus bimaculoides. The sequence goes on along the minus strand of NC_142936.1, from coordinate 27,831,623 downwards.
TTTAAAAAGAACCACTACAGTTCTTTTTCTATCTGTTCACTCACGTTATATATTCAGTACTTTTATTGATCTGCGCATGATATTGAAAAGAAGAAACTATCGTATGTTCAATGTAATGAATATGTAGATCATTGATTTATTAGTTTCACAAAAACTATGATCTCTAGATACATGTGAAACATGTCTTTACGTATGTAGACATAGTATTGTAGGAAATAAAATGCATAACACCATATGGAGTTGGAGTTTATATGAAGTATCAGATTTTTTATTCATAGCTTAGAAGTTAATATAAACAGACTGCATTCATTAGTGTTCCTGGGTAGAAGGCTTGATCGAACGGTTATTGCCATTTTTCACATAGCTATACATAAATATGCAATCAATGAGGTCAGGTTATTGCCTGATTTAAGCTTCTGTAATATCAAAAGAATGATTTATTTATCTTCTATTCTGCAGCTCGAAACTGCACTCCAACACCGGTCTTCAAGTTGGTGCTCCGTTGGCAATAAATGCTATTTAAAATTTTGTGGGTTGTGGTATAACTGAAGCATTTAAGAAAAGGTTATTTCATTTTAAAAACTACAATATTTAGACAATAAACGAAGTGATATTTTATCAAATGAGTTTATATTGACAGGATAGAATGAATATATGCAATAGAAACGTGTTCCTTGATTTTGACAAATAAAGTGTTATTAATATAAGATTCTGCAACTACCGAGTAGTGTATTGAAATAATACTTAAAGAAATACAAAAATGAGAGCATTAAAGTATATGCCATAACGGATTATGGAAACAAGAAAAAATATACACTTGCTCTAAATGATAATTGTAATGAACGGCATAGGAATTATCGTGTACTAAATCATAAATACCTGCTTGTAGCAAGATCAAAAATTTGGGGACAAAAAGCAATACAGAAGCCATACTTGGAGTTGTTAAAGAAGTTGATTGCAAAGTCCTCACTGTCATTGGAGTGTGAGAATTTGTGAACATCTCCATCACCAGAAGAGAGGAGCTGAAAGAAAACCAGCTAACGACTGATTCAGTTGAAATCAAAATACAGTTAAAACAAGACGTTGGTTGGTATAGCCAAAAAAAAAAAAAAAAAGGGACAAAATGAAAAGCATTTTAATAGAATACTGGCACGAAAAAAACCAAATCCTTAAAATTGCGCAAATTTGTCGGTTAAGCGCACGGCTGTGTCTTGTGTATAAAATATATGCAGCCTGTATGCTTCTATTCTGATATGATCACTAATCATCAAAGCTGAACACTAATCTAAGAAGAATGGTTTTAGGCAATTTCTCATCAACTTCTTATCTTTTATTATGTGTTACAGAAGGGGTGACGTCATGAGAAAGTTCATGAAAAAGTTTGTTTAAATTCTGACAAGATTACAAGAAGAGCTAACTCTTTCTGATAAGATAAGTTAAGGGTACATCTCAAGGTAAATCGTTTACTTGTATATTTAAAATCTTCCTATTATCATTGTTATTGCGAAAATCTGAAAACTAGATCACTGGCGCACTTACCTATCACCAACTTGAGATATATCTTCTATGTTGAAACCTAATAACTATGACCAGAGTATAAATAATATAAAGAAACTTCATCTGATGGGAGCATTATAGGTTAAGAGATGCCCCATGATTCTTCTATACGGGAGAAACTATAATAGGAACGGGGATGTATAGTTATCCAGGGGTGGATATAAAAAATATACTTTGACCATATCTGGAGCAAATATCATGATCTTAAGGTATTTTTGTCTATGATAAAGTTGGGGGTCTACAGTATGATTACTGGAACGGTTCTCATTCTGACATGTTACTCCGTTTAGACAGTAGATTAGTTTGTGGCCATTGAGATTAATATCCAAGCAAAAAAACAAAACCAAAAAAAACTGTTAATTTTCATGATAAATATCTGTACCAATAGTGATACTATCTAAAGTGGAAACAAGATAAGAGACATTCATATAGCCTGTTGATATAGTTTTATATCTTTTCGTCCAAATCTACAGATCAATCAAGTATTAAAATGCATCAAACTTTTCCGAAAAGCATGGGCCGCTGAACGGCATATCAACTTAACATAATTCCTCTTTAGCCATAAATCTTCATTAAATGAGAATTGTGTTCATGGCATAATTACTTTGATTGTAGAATCTATCGTTGAAATAAAATCATTATTGTCTTATTAATCATCAACATTTTGATAGCGCCAGAAAATAGTTTGTGTTAGTAATTTAGAGATTTAGAGTTAAACTTTAGTGAAGATATAACTTACATCCAATTTATTTCTTTATCACCTTAGATCTATAAGTGTACAGTACACACTGAGGAAATCGAAAGAAAAGTTACATTTTATAGGTATTGCTTGTTCTAACGGCTGCTTGTTAATGTAGATAATATAGTTAAAATTACTTGTATATAGTTTCCCATTAGCAAAACAATCAACTGTAATACTGAAGCGCTAAAATGCAAAGTTTTAAGTAAGCAAGTTATAATGATGATGGTGATGATGATGATGGTGGTGATGATGATGATGGTAGTGATGATGATGATCGTGATAATAATAATAATAATAATAATAATAATAATAATAATAATAATAATAATAATACGTAAACAATAATAAGATGTAAACAAAATAGTAATTGTCTTGTCTTGGTACAAAAGATGGGCTACAGCAAATATTCTGCTCAGTACCACATATTTACTTGTTAGTTGTTTGACCATAATCAGTTGAACATGTCTCTTAGTGGCTGACGATATGTACATCTCTGATCACGGGCAGAGGTAGTGGGGGAGCATCATAGCCATCTTTTGAAAGGAATTCTTTGGAGTTTGGATAACTTACCCTTGGAAACATGGGTGTTTCATTAATCATCCTTAAACAGACATTATTCAGGGACCTTTTGATCGGGATGGGCTACTCGACCAAAAGGAAGTTCTAACAGGGCTCCAACTGCAAAGTCAAATGCTGTTTATGTTGATATGAGATCACCATTTTGTGCACATATGGTTGCGGTGCATGTGGCTGGTTTACCCTTATCAGCCGTGTAGTCATGATGGGTATACCGGACTTCGTACGTTTTACCCTGTGTCACTTTCATGACATGCACTGCTCTCTCGCTCAATAATAATAATAATAATAATAATAATAATAATAATAATTTGATAGGCAACCCTTCTAGAGAAGGTGTCTCAATAAACACACCGATGATTGTGTCATCTCGACGCCAAAATTCTCAAGAGTAAAAATGGCAGTGTATTCGAAGGTAGGTGTAGACTTTCACAGCCTTCGCTAGTAAAGATGAGAACCTGGTGTTTGCATTACCTAACAAATGCTACATCTAAATGAATGATGTCAAAGTTAAATAATAACCATAACAGCGTTAACGGGACAAGAACTGTTAACAGTGAAGATGTCACGCATGCCAAGCAGGGAGTATCTGAACAATCTCCGGCAGATTGTCATCACGGTATTGACCACGACCAAAACCGCAGTCACAAGTACAAAAGAAAAACAATGAAATGGGGAAAAGATGTAAAACAAATAGTAATAGAATGCTGGCTGATAAGCGATCCAAATAAAAGAGGTTTCGTGAACTGAATGAAGAGAATATGAGATGTAAATGTAGGTCTTGGAGCATCCGCTCAGTGGCTGATAGACCAAGCAAGAGCATTTCATAAGAACGACTGGATTACGGGATTAGAGCTTGAAGAAATCCTATGAAATCCAGTGCAGAAGGAGATGGAAACAACTGTCGCAGAAAGCGGTAAGGAAGGGGTAAGTGATGTTGAAAAAAAGGAGGAAAATCGTAAAGTACCAGAGAATGCTAATAAATAACTAATGAAGACGATCTAGTTGGAGAAATGACAGTAAATGCTGCACAAAACTTGAACGATGAAGAGAAGGAGATTTTAGAAATGTTGTGAGGTAAAATTTTTGATGAGAACTATGAGGTACCACCAAATGTAAGATATATGGACAGAAAAAAGAGAGCCACAGGCAAAGTAAACAACGTTTTAAGCTTGATTAAAGCAGAAAACATCAGTGCAACAAATCAGCTAATCATAGCTGATGCTAATGTTGTAGCTAACATAGTAGACTACAAGCGAAAAACTAAAAGGAAATGGAAAGAAAGAATCATACTGGAGGAAGAGAATGCGAGTGAAGCTCAAAAAGACGCGGAAAGAACTGGGGCAGTTGAATAAGATAATGAGAGGAGAGCTCAAGAATAAGGTACTAAACAGAGAAGTTAACGGGAAGCACAGGTTAGAAGGGGAAAACAAACAGTACATGAAGGATTGACACAAAAAGTGTCAGCATTAAAGGCCAAATTGAAAAGATATGCTGCTAGAGGCAAAGGTTTCGAACAGAATAGATTGTTCCAATCAAATAGAAATCGGCTTTTGGAGAAAATAGAGGAAGACTAACACCAAGAACTGATGCAGAAGAAAGTAAAGAATTTTAGGTTGGGTGAGGTTGGGTGGGGTGGTGGCTGTGAGACAGGCCAGAGCGACAAACAGAAAGCACGGAGTGGTTAAAAAAGGTAGAAAGTCAACTTGTAACTGTGCCAAAACAAAAGGACTTCACAATCAATTCATCTACAGTGAGACAGACGTTTAGAAAATAGAAAATTAGAAAGGACTTGGCCCGGATGGAATGCAAGGCTATTGGCACAAATGCATGAAAGGATCGCTACGCAACTGGATGACTACCAACAGTAAGGTCACGTCCCTACCTGGATGACAAGTGAACGAACGCTGCTATGCCTCGAGGAAAACTTGAAAGGGAACTTGGTATAAAACGTTCGATCTATAACCTGTCTATCACTGATGTGGAAGCTTATGACCGGTGTCTGGGCAGAAGAGTTTTTCGACCTTCTGGAAAGTAACAGTCTACTTCTAGAAGAGCAGAAATGATGCAGGAAACAAAGTAGGGCAACAAAAGATTACTTATTAATCGATAAAATGATAATTATAAATTGTAGACACAGATTGATGGCACTGAATGAAGCATGGTTAGATTACAAAAAAGGCATATGACATGGTACCACACAGTTGGACAGGTAATACAATGAACGTGTTTGGAATAGCAAAAGACATGGGGAAAATGCTTAATGAAAGTATGAAACATTGGAATACTGAATTGATCGGAGGAAAAAAAGAAGACTCGGAAAAGTGAAATTTCCCAAGGTGACAGTTTATCTCCATTACTATTCGTATTTGCCTTGACATCACTCACAATGATACTACGAAAAGTTAAAATAGCTTACGATTTGAGAAAAGGAAATGGTCAGATAAACTATCTCCTTTTTCATGTATGATATAAAGGTTTATACGAAAAATGAGAAACAACTCGAAAGTTTTGTACATACAATCCACATTTTCTCAAATGACGTACGCATGGAATAGAAAAGTGTGCTATTTTGAAAATGAAACGAGGGAGATTTGAAAGAACCCAGAAAAGTGAAATGCCAAATGGGCAAGTAATGAGAGCAGTTGAGAAAGGACAGTTGTATAAATACTTGAGAATACTGGAAGCAGGCGAAATTTTAAAAAATGAAGAAATGGAACAAATTATCAGTAGGGAGTACATATGGAGAGAGAGAAAATTATTGCAGTCAAAGCTGAATTCAAGAAATCTTATTGAAGCAGTGAATTTAAGAGCAGTACATTTAATCAGACATGGAGTTGGAATTAGAGACTGGACCAAAAACGGGATAAAGAAACTTCGCAGAAAAAGTAGAAAGTTGTTGACAATGTATGGAGCGAACCATTCGAAAGCTGATATCAACCGGCTGTACGTGAGGATAGACCAGGGTAGAAGAGGCTTTATAGCAGCAAAAGAATGTGTACAGATAGAAACTAAAAGCCTAGTAGAGTATTTACATAGCAGCACAGAAAAACTACTAACGATAGTGAATAAAATACAGGTATTCAGGAGGGTCATAGGAGTAAAGGACAATAAAGAAATACAAAGAGAGCACGTCATAGATGTTGAAGAGAAATCTCTGCATGGTAAATTTTGGAGAACCACTGAAGATGTATGTAGAACAGAATCCTGGGCTTGATTAAAAATGGTGCAGTTAAAAAAGAAAGTGAATACCTAATTGTTAGCAGCGCAAGATGAAGCAATAAAAACAAACAACTTGAGACGATATATATATGGAGAGAATGTGTCAGAAAAATGTAGAGCCTGTGGGGCTTGGAACTAGACAGCGGCACGCATTTGGCAAAATGCCCCCAGCTGGTACAGGAAGAATATAAGAAATGGAAGCATAACCAGGTTGTAAACGTTTTATACTGGAAACTGTGTCAGAAACGGGGATTTGACGCTGGAAACACATGAATCAATCATCGAGTCGAAAGGGTTATAGAGTCGGACAAATGTAAGATTTTGTGGGGCAATCGTATTCAAAGGCAGAAGCAGTTAGAAAACAATAGACCAGATATTACGATCATAGATAAGGAAAAGCGATGTTGCTTGCGAATCGACCCGTCATGACCATTTGACTCCAGGAGCGTAAAGAAATTGGACGAAAGAAATACAATCCCTCCAAATTTGAAATAAGAACAATTAAGAGCATGAGAACTGTCATGGTCGAGCCTCTAGAAATTGGTGCGTTGGGAACAGTAAGCAAAGATATAGACAAATGGCTGAAGTAGATTGGAATAAAATTCCCGGTAAAGATCCTACAAAACATTTGTCTGTTAGGGACAGCAAGGATTTTCAGGAGTGTTTTAAGAAATTGAAAGACTTGTGGGTACCTAAGATTACAATCAGTAACACACTAAGCACATAAATCCTACCAGGAATAAGATCGAACCTGAGTCAAACCGATAATAATAATAATAATAATAATAATAATAATAATAATAATAATAATAATAATAATAATAATAATAATATTTTAAAAAAGATTGACGTAACTCTTTACGAAGGCAAATAGCCAAGACGAAGAGCGCGATTCGATTGTATAAATGTTTTATTCGTTGAACAATATTTCGACAGTACGTCTGTCTTTGTCAAGTTCAAAAGGTGATTAAATATTTAAAATTTCAGAAAACTAAACGCAAACTATGAACGAGAGTAATCAGCGTCCATACGTTGATGGAATGACATCATCGGTTTTTAAGTTTTATAACAAGCAGAAAGTGCACCAGAATGTATGAGGAGAAATATGTTTGCGAGTTATTGATATCACGCCCTGGAGGAATGAATAAGATGACAGGAGAATATCATCAAATTTATACAAAACTGTTTGATTGAATATTCTTCTTTCTCTCTTTTTCTTTTTTCTGTCGTCTTCCTTTTTCTATTTTTTTCTTTCTTTCTGCTTGTTATAAAACTTAAAAACTGATGATGTCATTCCATCAACGAGCAGGCTGTTCCGTTGATCTGATCAACTGGAACCCTCGACGTC